>NC_034610.1:1327148-1368880 GCF_900095145.1 Mus pahari
CTGGGATACTCTCTATGCCTGGGATACTCTCTATGCCTGGGATACTCTCTATGCCTGGGATACTCTCTATGCCTGGGATACTCTCTATGCCTGGGCTTCTGAGCAGGAAGGGTGCCGGTAGCTGCTTCTCCTCCCCATTTCATTTCCACTGTCAGAACGGGTTTGACCTCATCTCTCTAAAGGCAGAAAACTTCAACAAAGGCGGGAGGACTATTTAAAATGATGAAAGATTCCGAACGAGCGGTTATGTTTTGATGGCAGCTGAAAGCCACGCAGTCCTTCGGAAGTGGATAAAAGTCTGGAGTGACGGTCCTTTGTCGTGGCTATAACCTTGAAGGTCCACTTTCCCCCAGTGAGCTTGAAAAAAAAAATTAATAAAAACAACCACAACCTATGGCGCTCGTGGTTCCAGGATATCTGTGCTTTTCAGAGGGTAGAAATTTACTGAATTCCAAAGGTCGCCAGCAAAGCCTGCACGACAGACCTGACATCCTGCTACTGAACCCGAAGAGAACGTTCGTAATCAAGTAATGGTAGGATGGTAGGAAACATTCAGGCCTTGCTCCTACCAAAAGGAGAAAGAAAAACCTGGACAGATATACACAAGCTTGAAAATGTGCTGTAGGCAAAAATCCAGAAGAATGCCACCCTGAAAGATCCCAAGGGTGCGTGGCTGGTGATTTCTTCCTCCCTTGTCCCCAGTACCTCCTTCCCCTCAAGTCTACTCCACACACCCCAACTGTCCCAACTCTGCAGTCCAGCCAAAGCTGAACAGGCACATTTCCCTAAGTGCATGCAAACAATGCAAGTGCTTCACACAGTGATATCCACCTTACTGTTCCACGTTCACGACGTCAGGGCATTTCTATGACTGCCGGGCTGACAGCCGTGCTGGTCCACGGGGACTGTGTGTGCTCGCCAGTGACCGTTTCCTCTGTGTCTGTTACTGTTCTCTGGGTGGAGACTCACTAATGCAACGTTACCTGGAAAATCAGGTTCCCGAGTCCTGCAGTGAAACATCCACCAGGAAATATCTCTCTATCATCTCCCCTGGCTCCAAAGAGGGTGACAGTCTCCCCTACATTCTGTTCCCAGCATGCGACTGTGTGGGGCTTTTGTTTGGACAGGTCAGATCTGGCTGCAACCATTTCATGGGCACTCCCATCATTCTGCCGGCATCTGCACTCTGAACTGCTTCAAAAGGCAGGCTCACTGGAGACAGCAATTTCTTAATGGAAAGAATTTGTTATCAGGTTAGGCCCTGAGCCTGAATCTTTGAAACAGCGTGAGTCAGATAACTCAGCACTCAGAGAATTAAGGTCTCATATCCTTTGGTTCTGGAGAGGTTTTCTGACTCTCTTTAAGGATGAGAGAATTAAATTGCTGGCTCCATCCCCTATTCCCTATATACAGAATCTGTCAGCACCTACTAGGCACAGGAAGCAGTGACCCTTGTATTAAATGACAAAGGTCAATGTCAGTAGGTTCTGCCCTTTCCCAGTGCATTTTCTAGCAACCTCCAGAGGGCTTATAACTTAGAGGGCTGATGTTGGGTTTCCAGTCAAAACCACAGCACTCACTAAGGACTGGCCACAGGCGAGGCAAGCATGCATGCTCACACACAAACATACATGCCCACCCCACTCACTCTGTTTGATAGGACGATTCACATTCAAGCTCTAAGTCTGGAAAATAGGGTATAAGGTGGTTGGTTGCAAACCATGCCCAAGGTCAAAATGTACAAACTATCTATTCCCTGCCCCTTCACATCGACCTCATTCTGCTTTGCTTTTCCTATTCTCTTTCCTAGACGGGATCTCCAGCTCCCTGTATGGTGGCATTTGCAGTGAGGCCCGTGAAGCCATCAGTGTAAATCAGTGTCCTCATACGAAAACCCATAGACAGACAGGGTCTTTCTCAAGGTTTTGTGGGTTCACATGAAGATGTCTACACACTAGGAAGGGAGACGTCGGTATATGCCTGATCTATTAACTCCTTGCCACTGGCTTTTTGTCTACAGAGTGAGGAATGAGTGTTTCCTGTTGAAGCTACGAGCTATGGTATTCTGTTAGAGCAGCCCACGCTGACTGACACTTTCCCTTAGCTTGGTCTTTGTCTATTCTTGTACTCTAGATTAGTGGAACAATGGAATAATAGGACTGAAGGGCACAGAAATATTTTTACATATCACCTTGTCAGGCTCTCTCATTTCAAAGACCAGGACTTCACTGTGGGCACATCAGACATGGCTGTGTAAGCTCAAGAGGACACTTGGGAAACAAAACGGGGGGAAAAAAAAAACGATGAGTTCCCCTGTCTATGGTTGTCATCCAAGTGATGCTATGCCTTACATCTCATGGCTGTTAGGAAGATCACATTATCAAGGAAATCAAGTAAGGACAGACAGGCAAATAAGCAAATAAGCAATTCTATAGCACGGGCATCTATATCCATCTGATGCGGAGCCTCCTGCCCTCTTGAACTCTTCACCTAGTGAGTCTCACCACCTCATTTCTGCACAGGCTCCTGGAGGTCCCACAACAGGACATTGCCAAGACAGTCTCTAGCAGTGCTGCTGCTGAGGAAACCCTGGCCCCTTCCTTTCAGCTTGCACTTCAGACTGGGATTGTGACGCCTGACTTGTGGTCCCCAATGTTGAAGGAGCCTGGCTGCTACACTATGCTCCATGATCAAGCATGGCTGCCCTTCCTCTTCCAGTATCACTCAACTACTGAGTACCACACCATCTGCGTTTGTGTGTTCCCTAGAGGCTGTCATCAAAACGCTCCCTGCGATGCAGTTTTCTCACCGTGAAGAAGAGTGGAGTCCTGTCCTTTTCTAGGAAAATGGACGCAATGAAAGATAATCATATTTGGCAGATTAAGTCACCCCAGAAAGACAAATACCACACGTTGTCTCTCATTTTTGGAGTCCTAGACTTTATAGATATAAATCATATGTTCACATGATACATAAAACTGCACAAATGACTTGAAAGTAAAAGTAAAACTGGACTCAAAAAGGACATGGGGAGAGGGAGGAGGAGGGAGAGAAAGGGAAATATGTTCAAAGCTGATTACAAACATGCATGTCAAAGGCGTTATATAGCCCTGTGTAGTAATAACAACAAAACCGCAGATCATATTAAGTCACCTGCTCTCGGCTTTGATGACATGGCAAAATACCCTGACAAAAGGGAACTTCGCAGAGAAAGGGTTCATTTCATCTTACAATCCCAAGTGTCAGTCATGGCAGGAAAATCATGGCATCAAGAGCTTGAGACAGTTGATCAAGTCACATTCACGGTCAAGAGCGTAAAGAAATGAATTCATGCCTGCTTGCTTGTGTTTAGCCTGATGTCTCCACGCATACACTGCAAACCCTTTGCCAGGGAATGAATGGCGTTGCCCACCGTGTTCTTGGCACACTTTTCCCTCCCTGGAGGCTACAGGTAAAAGAGGTGCATATGTCACACTGCAAATATAACTCAAACTGGTTTTCTCTAAAGGAGAAAAGGTCCTTTAACTTAAACAATGAGCATCCTACCGTGGTCAGAAAATAACACTATTTATTGACTGTATCAATTTATTCATGGATCTCAGTAAGAGGGGTGAATGTACCAAAAACCTAATTTAAGTGTGATTTTTGAAATATTATTGAGTAATAAAATTGATCTCTAGATTTCCAAGAACCCAAGGTAAAAAGAAAAATAGATGAGTTACATAGCTCTCCACTACTATCCATCTAATAAAGTGCCACCATGTCTCATCTAATAGTCTACAGCTTATCGTCATGTGAGGAAAAGTATTGATTGCCTAATTCTCTAAATAGTGAACACCATTAAAAGAATGAGGCTGCCTGGAGCTGTATCTGGGCAGTGCCCACCGATCTACACCCTGGCAAAGTTTTACATTATAAACAGGCACCTAATCGATCTTACTTTTGCTTAAGAAAAGCACAAGAAGGGGCTGGTGAGATGGCTCAGTGGGTAAGAGCACCCGACTGCTCTTCCAAAGGTCCAGAGTTCAAATCCCAGCAAGCACATGGTGGCTCATAACCATCCATAACAAGAACTGACGCCCTCTTCTGGAGTGTCTGAAGACAGCTACAGTATAATTACATATAATAAATAAACAAATCTTTAAAAAAAAAAAAAAAAGAAAGAAAAGCACAAGAAAACAAAGAACATTGCTTAGAAAAGTGCTGCTCTCAGCACAAGTGAGGCCCCCTCTGGTGGGCCCACCTCATCCTGTCAGAGCTGTAGCTGTAGAAGGTCTTCAGTATTTACTCATTCTTTCTCTCTTGGACATAGAGGGAATCATTTTAGCCCATAACCAGAGCTTCCCCCCTGCAATCAACTGTTTGGAGCCTACGACTGGACTGAAGAAATCTGAGCACTCTCTGAGTGCAGGCCACTATAGAGGCACTGTGGTCAGCATATGCCAACCCCAGAGAGCCAGGGCCAGTCCTGCGAACAGAATCGATTGTCAAAGCAGGCTCTGACTGCATAATATATGACTGATGTCAAGATGGAAGAAGAGGATGCCTGAGGTAGCCTTGCAGACTCTCCTGATGGGTTAGCAATGTGAAACCAAGGTGGCAGAAGGTGAAAGAACACAGAGGCTGGGTTGATCATTCAATTGATAAAGAATTTGCCTTGCAAGCATAAAGACTTGCGATCAGTCCCCAAGAAGTCACTTGAAAACTGCAGGGTATGCTGGCACTTGCTTGTAATTCCAGTCATGGGTAAGCATAGAATGCCAGCCCAGCCCTAATTGTCAAGTCTGACCAGTGAGAGACACTGTCTCAATAAAAAGGGAAAGGAGGCACTTGAGAAACAGCAGCTGAAGTTGTCCTCTGACCTACTATCTTACACACACACACACACACACACACACACACAAACACACACACATACACACACACAGCATAAAGCTAAAGAATACAAGATCTGAGGGAAGGAGAGCTGGCACCAGAAAGAGCTAGGTCCTAGGTGTTATTTACCAGCTGAATAGCTTTGGACAAAGCAGCTAATATCTTTGCAGGTCAGTATCTTCAACTGAAATTTAATGCATCTTAGTTTGCTTGGGAGAGCGGGTAGAGACCTTGGGTATGAAGAGGGTAACAGAAGTCAGGCGTGTGGGCAGCTTTAGCTCAATTTTCCATGTTCCCTGATTGTTGTATTCTTATGATTTAAGTATCAGGAGACTTCATAGAAAGAGAGAGCACAGGGTTCTAGAGACAGAGAAAATACGGCTCTCCTTGATTTCTAGAGTCAGAGAGGCCCATAACCCACATCTCTGTTTGAGAATCTAAATGAATTTGCCACAGACTCTCAATTCCTGTAGACATCAGAGTCATTACCTGTAACATACAGCATTAATGCTTCCATGCAGATTTATTCTATTTTTCTCTAAATAAAAATCTTTAAGGAGCAGGTAAGTTGGTTCAGGGGGTTAATCAATTGTATCCAAGCCTGAGGATCTGAGTTCAGTTCCTGGGACACACACACACACACACACACACACACACACACACACACGGTAGAAGGCAAGAACTGACTTTCCAGGTTGTTCTCTGACTTCCACAGGCTTGCATATATATATATGTAATATATAGATTACTCTTCTTATAGTCTTTGTCCTCCTGGAGGAGGAAGTCAAGGACTGCTATGAATTATATGGACAACTGGATTCAAGTATGTCTTCAGAGAGTAGGCAGAATGGAGGTGGCAAATGAAGAGGCTATTTTAGTGTGAAGTTACAGTATAAGAATCCGGGTAGAAGCATGGCCTGTATAAGAATTCTGAGGGATCTGTGAAAACACTAGATAAGGAGACAATAGACCCAAATCCCAAGATGGCAGCTTAAGTGCTCATTGAAAGTGGCTACTGTAGGTTTCAAGGCTGGGGGAGGAGATGAAATTCAAGCTACAAAGATCAGCCTAGTGGTAAGATTCAGGATGGATGGCGTGAGGACCCTTGAGGGCTTAATCTGTAGGTTAGAATAATTCCAGCTCCTTCTAACACACAACCCAGCTCCCTGTATCCAAACTATGTGGATTTCACGTGGAGTCGTGTTCCTACACTCTGCTCCTCGCTGCTCCTCACAGTATAGATTTCTTTTCCAAGTCTCAAGGGATTCATAGCTATGGATTCCATAAGGATTCTAGTCACTCACCCTCTACTGATTTTTAGCTTAAAAACACAGTAGAAAATTATTGACATTATTTTCTTGAAAACCCTTCCCTGCCTGCACATGTCCGTGTCAATAATTGTCACGTTGGCAATTGGAAAGGGGCCTTTGGCAGCTCGCCTAGGAATGTCAAATAGTCTCCATTAGGTTTGAAAGCTCTGAGTCTCACTAATGGGCTGATACTCTACCTGATATGATTGTACAAAATTACATAATTGATTTCTGGGACACTATGCCACACAAATTTTATAGGTTTCTTTTATTTTGTGCCTCAAAAGGCAAGCATGCTTGTGTTGATTCTCCTCTGTACGAAGATCTCCAGGGTTGCTCCTGGCTGGTCAGGATTAAACTCTGGGCTTTAAAAGGTTCCACACCCCATTTCTCTCGGTTATTTTATACATCAAAGCCTGTGTTCTCCACTGGCTTCTACCAGCTGGTAATTAAAGAGGGGCCTGAGAATGTTAAATCTCACCCATGGGGTGGCCCATGGAGGACACAGTGTCCATTGTGAAGTAAGAAATAAGCATTCTTAACTAATTTCAGTCTGTTTGAATTTTTTTCAAGCTTACAGTAGTTGAAAATACAGTTTGTTACATATCTTTATTTGGTCAATGCAGGCATTCCCTTCTTTAAGTAGCAATGTGTTTCTAACCTTACAAAAGCTGGTAGTCAGGGGACAAAGTAAGAAGGTCCTGGCTCTGGTATTGATTATTTGCCCTGCATGTCAGTGCATGCTGGGACTGTGAGGGCTCCCATTCAGGCCAGACTGTGTGGAATGGCCCAAAACAGAGGGGAAAAGCTAACACAGCCATATTCAGAAACACTGGGGTACTGTCCCCGATACCGAAACAATGGTTATAACAAACCTAGCATTGGAAGGGAAGGGTCACTGGCCTGAGTGGGTGTTGCAGAACCATGACTAAAAATTTTAATACAATATCTTTGATCTATTCTTTGTCCACTTTACATATGTAGAGAATATATCTTGATCATATGCACTCTCAATTCTCTGTTAAATCTTCCCCCAGGCACCCCCAGCATGTTCCTCTCCCCCTTCCTGTCATCTCCTGATTTTGCTAATAACCCATTGAGTCTGAGCAGTTCTGCCTAATAGATTGTTGACTGATCTTACTGATAGATCCTGTGTAGATCACCATAACAACTGTGACTTCATGAGTGCAGTGGGCCTGCCATACCCAGAAGCTGGCTGTCCACAGCAGTCTTCCACATCCTCTGGCTCTCACTTTTGTGCCAGCCCTTCTTCCTTCCCCAGTGTTCTCTTTATGGGAGTTTTATGGGGTTGAGATTGATAGAGGTATCCTATGTAGGGCTGCATGATTACATTTTGAAAGAACATTTCACATGAAGTAAAGAAGGAAGATTGAGGAATGTTCAAGGCATATTGAGAAGGAGGGGAAGGGACATAGAGGAGAAGGAGGGAGGAGGAAAGAAAGAGGGGGAGGAGGAGGGAGGAGGAGAAAGCAGAAGGAGGAGAGATGGGAAAGGAGGTAGAGGAGGAGAGGATAGAGGTAGAGAGAAGGAAGAGGAAAAGAAGAAGACAAAGAAGAGGAGGACGAGGAAGAACCAGCTTTAAAAATAGTGAGAGACTGAACTACAATTGAAACAAGGGCCGAGTGGAGCACACTTCACATATTACACTTGGCTCACAAGCTGAATGCTAAGTGAATTCCCCACTAATCCACATACAAGGATCCTGATTTTCAGACATAATTCTCAGAATTAATGTGTTCCTTTCAGAAAGAACACTTCAAATAATTAGCAAAATAGAATCCCATCAACAGATATTCTCCAGAACATTTCTAAGTAGGAAACTTACATGATAAATGGTACACAAGTAGGCCCTAACATCGACATGGGCCCACGGGCATATACACGAATCTAGATGATAACACTCCAGACAAAAATGTAACCCAATCTTCACCTAATTCTGTGGATGCTCATCCAAACAACTACATGATAATTATGGTTTTACTACCTGATATCAAAATGCTATAGTCTAACTTTATTTCTTAAATCAAAATTGTTTCAAATTGAATTTATATATTCCTCCAAAACACTTGGGAGATGAATTGAAGTGGGCATTGTAAAGCCAGTGTTGACTGGATTTTTTTTTTTTTTACTCATTCATCTCTCCATGCTTCCTCTAACCAACATGGGCAGACCATTCCAAGCAAGGTACAGTTAGAGAGACAGGCACCAAAGACACACACACAAAAAAATTCAGACTAACCCCTACCCATTTGGAAAACAACCATGGCCTACAGCAAAATGTCTACTCATTTGCTTTCAAAGTCAAGAAAAAAATCTACTCAGATATCTGCCCAACTCTGTTAGTACTTCTGGGGAATTTCTAGAAAAAAAAATCTGACAAGATAGAAACATGATTTTTAGAAGAATTTGGCTAGCAGCCAAAGCGAGAAGTCATTGTTAATAACGGGGTCTGTTTACCCCATTGGATCAACTTCAGAAGTTTTTTTAGAGGCTTATGTTTGGGAGACTGCTCAGTGAGACATTGAAGAGAAAGAACTTCTTCTGCAGATCGACTTGTGACAGCCAGGACTCCATCCTCACTGAGGTGCATGGAGTCAAGCATCTTTGTGACAGCCCCACCCCCTCCTGCCCCTCCACTGCCTCCTTCCTCAGCTCTGTGCACATTCTAAGCATTGGAGGGTCTTACCTCCTGACTGTCTTGCTGGGGGATCTGAGGAAGCAGGTAAACAACTAACCCAGGCCAATGTGTTCGTGACACCATCCTCTTCACATAGGACTCTGTAACCGTCTGCCTGTCTTTCCATTACTTTACTTTCAGTGAACCATCTTCCAGCCTGGGTCCTACAGGGAGAACGGCAGGAAGCAGCACAGATTCCAGAATGAGCTTGCAGGCCATGCAGCAAGGACAAGAAACAACTCCATCCTGGATAGGCCATTGAGAATGGGAGCTGTTTGTTGTCACAGCACAACTTAACCCATCTCAATAGACAACTGTTTTCAGTGCCTCCATTGACCTCTGGATTATGGATAACTTGCTGAGTAAACATGTCCTTGATATGAGCATGGCATGTCAAAATGCCAATACCTCAGAAGCATGAAAATGGCATAACCTAGGCCCGTTGTGATAGATAGCTTATTTGAATTACTCCGTTGACATGTTTTGGGGGCCTTCTATCAGAACCTAGAGAGAGAGAACACTCAGAAAACCACCATGAGCTGGGCGGGGGCCAGGGAGGAGGCAGAAATGCCTTCATGTCTCACAAGAAGAAAGGTGACTTCCCAGAACAGGAAAAGATAGAACTATGTCAAGGATCCTCCAATGGAAAGAAGAAACAAACAAGTAAAAATGTGTTCTTTCTTAGAATGCTAAGTCTGTAAAGTTTCTCCATCTGCATCCTTCCTTGGCAGGAAGGGATCAGATTAAATGATGATGGATCACTAGATAGGGCTGAAAAGAGGACCAGAAGAACCTTTATAGGGTCCTGAGAAGCTGACAGCAGGAGCGGCCAGGTCTGTCCCCTAGACACCTCATAGTAAGCATTGATCGTTCCTTGTATTTTTGAGAATTTGAGTACTGGGCAGTAGACACCTTTTCTGCTAGGCCAGTCTCTGTGTTCCTTCTATTTTCTGCCCCCTGACTCACCAGAGACACTTGGGTGTTCTTCCTCAGAAACCCTGGTTCTTTAAGCCTTTGCTCTCTCCACAGCTACCTCAGGGAAGTGGTGTCTCCAGTTCTTAGCCTGGCTATGCAGCAGGTATGCATGGCCTTCTAGGTGTACAGATGCAGAGAGTCGGGATTCAACCCACTATGGGAGATACTGTACCCCGTGATTACATCCGATGACCTTGCTGTATGATCAAGCTGGTACATATTGCTTTATGAATCTCTGCTGAATCACCGAGCTTGTGAGTGATCTTTAATAATAATGGCAGCAATGATTATTAAGGTACACCAAGAGCAAACAAGCAATGTCTGAACATTGACTCATTTAACCCTCTTGCTGATTCTGTTAACTGAGTATTGATGGGTTTCCCCACCCCCGTTTTATAGACTTGCCTAACATTACATGGGAGTAAATGCAGAGACAAGAATCAGACTGATTCCCAAAGACTTTCTTTCCCAAGCAAAACCCAAACTTCCTCACTTCAAGCTAAATCTCATTTACTGTGTAAACAGGAGGCAGACTCATAACTTCTTTATTATGCAAATTTTCCTTGATTCTCCTCAGAGATGATTTAAGCTACCACCTTTAGCAGTTCTGGAAGAGTGCACAGGAAGACGATACTCTTAGTCTTTCTTGAACGTAGGCTGGGCCCCCACCAACACAATTATTTTTCTAGACCTAGCCAGAAAACAGCCCACAGGCTTCCCACACCAGCTCCATCCTTCAGCATTCCCAAGGGCCTGGTGCTTAGATGGGCAGCAACAGATATTAGAGGGAACCTGAATTTCCAAGCAAACTCTTAGAGATAACTTCTAGGAAAACCATCTGGCCTGCACCTGAGGGTGAGGGGAGTAAGAAAGACAGCCCTGTCGTGAAGCCAGCAAGCTTTGGTGGTTGAGTATGTCATGGTTCTCCTATCCCAGCAAAGGGGAAATAATCATGGGTCACTTAGGGCTCCTCTGCTCGGATAGCATATAAGTATTCAAAATCTCAGTTTTACTCAACAAGGGACTGGGGTGCATATTTTATGTAAATTTAGCAACAACTGAGCAGAGATTCTTTGGTTAACCAGACTCGGCAATTCACCTGTAGCATATCTGAGATCTCAATCCCCACACCATCCCAATCTCCTTTAAAAAAAAAAAAAAACCTTCGAGAACAAGGAGTTTATTCATGCCATCCTGTTCCACTTGTCTGAGAGCCAATTTAAGCCAGATTAGATTATACTAAAGGCAGGTTTACTGGGAAGCTGCTCTCAGATGGGAGAGTTCACTGGTCCCAAGGACCGATGCCAGGGAAGCCACCATGGTGAAAGAGGGAAAAGGAGGAGGGAGAGGGAGAGAGAGAAGAGGGCATGTACACGTACACAGAGAGAAAAGAGAAGAAGAGAAACCAAAATGTCTGGATTATATAAGGAAGGGAAGAGCAGCCCAACTCCTGGGCTGGAGAGTTCAAGGTCGGGGGTAGGGTATGCTAGGTAGAGACTGAGGGATGCTGGGAGAACCTGAAGGCCAGGTCTGCTTTGGTACATAAGATATGCACCTCAGTCCCTTGTCCTGGAGTCAAAGACCAAGCTGTTACCTCCCTCAGGTAAATCCCTTCCTGAGTCTTCTCTTTGTCTTGGGGTCCAAAACCAAACACTGACCAGTGAGGTTCTATCTTAGAAAATCATTTCAGAATGTCCTCCCTTTGAAAGTCTCCTGAAAGCATAGCGTGTGTAGGTGGGCAAAGCCTGGGAGCTCTGATAGCTAGCAGGACCCAGAGATGGAAGATTCGGTTCCAGGTACTCAATTACAACTCATGTGGGGAACTTATAACTAGGGATCAGGATTCACCTGGAAACAACTAACTACCTTTCAGGTAACAAGAGCAAGTACATGGATGCTATTATTGCAAATGGTTGGTACCTTTGCTTGTGTCGTCTGAGGTTTTCAGGTACCTCCCAAGAGCAGTGCCTGTTAGCATATAGCAGGAACGGATGACTGCCTTGGCCTTTTAATGCTGTTTATAAACTGATAACCACAGCATCAGAGTCAGGAGAGCAAAAAGTTCATATTGGAGGATGGTGTATATTCAGTGTTTCTCAACCTGTGGATCTAGACCCCTTTGGAGGTTGATTGATTCACAGGGTCACATATCAGACATCCTGCATATCAGATATTTACATTATGATTCATAGTAGTAGCAAAATTACAGTTACAAAGTAGTAGCAAAAATAATTTTATGGTTGAGGGTTACCACAACATGAGGACCTATATTAAAGGGTTGCAGCATTAGGGAGATTGAGAACCAATGGCTTAGAATATCATTCACACATACACACATGCGCGCGCGCGCACACACACACACACACACACACACACTTACAGGGGCTAAATAATACAGAGAGCTATTCATCTGGTTAAAATATTTTTAAAGGAAGTTTGGTAAAATGCAAGGCTGGGAAGTGACATCTCTGTGACAGATCTCTCAAATAAAAAAGATAACGATGGAGCCTTTATGTCACTTATGGAACAAAAGGTAGTAAGGGGCTGAGCAGTAGGAAGACTCAATGCAGGGTTCAATGGTCTCATATCTTTAAGTTATTAAGCAAATATGGAGATTTATAGTTGCCTTTTAATAGGGGAGACAGAGACAGAGAGGGGATGCTCTTTCACTAAGAGAACTTGCAAATAAAGAATGCCATTTCAGGGGACTGGAGATGGCTCGTCCTCTAAAGTCATTGTTTCACTTAGTATGATCACTGCAGCCTGGATCCTTAGCAACCATGGAGAATCGAGGTAGGCATGCCCACCAGTAACCCCGGTGCGGTGCACGAGGGGCAGGAGCAAGGGATCACCGGAGCAAGCTGGCTGGCCAACACTTCAATTCCCAGTTTAGCAGAGAGACCCTGCCTCCATATAGAAGGTAGACTGACATATGTGAGTCTACAGACCTGTGGATACATATACACACATGCGGGCAGGCCCCACACATATAAAACATAAATAATATCAATGATAAGAATGACATCTCAAACTGGAATCTCATACATGTAATGGAATGCCAAAAACGGAACCAATACATGTACTTAATACATTGCTCCAATGATACATTGTTTCGGGACTTTTGCAAAATGGACAATGGACTTGATACACACATGTATCTGTGTGTGTGTGTGTGTGTGTGTGTGTTTGTGTGTGTGTGGTGTTTGTGTTTGTGAATGTATCTATCTATATATGTATATGTGTGCATATCTAGTTATAAATGTGTGTGTATATCTGTCTATATTTGTGTATCTTTCTATAGGTGTATATGTGTGTGCATTTATCTATATGTGTGTATGAGCATGTATCTTTATATGAATGTACCTATCTATATGTGTGTATCTATCTATATATGTATGTCTATCTGTATGTGTACATGAATGTACATCTATCTATATATGTGTGGGTATTTATGATTATCTTATTTAAACTATGCTCCTTTTAATCAAAGCAGAGTATCTCAGGGAATGCTAAAATGCTTAAAAGATAGCCACTAGGAATGTTAAATAACAATCAGATTTCTCGGTCTCACCCCTGGTTTAGAATGACTGCAGCCTTGGCACTCAGGGTTTTACACTGAGGACTACTCATAGGACAGATAGCTTGTGAGAAGTCAAGTGGGAGAAACATCATATCTCAAAGGAATTTAAAAATAAAAAAAATTACATAAGAATGCAAGGAGATCAAGCCTCAGTAGAAGAGGTGATCAAAGGTTCGTAGGAACATCATTCTGTTTCCAAGAGATAAATCTGGGCTTGAGGGATTTTTATGCTAGGAAACGGAGAACGATACACACTTTTCTTCATATTACCCCACTGGAGGCATCCTTCTATTTTTTATCAAGGAAGGCCTGCTAGGTGGTCCAAGGGGTGAGCTTCTAAGGCTGATGCTAGAGAGATTTTTTTGCTCCCTCTGCATTCTAGACTTCCCAGTGAGAGGTTAAATTCTAACACCATTTGGCAGGGATAGAGATGACATGTATAGCAGACTCTCTACTCTGCCACACTTAAGTTCTCATGCAGACAATCCCTCCAGTCACTGGGACAGCTGGTGCCCGGTGTCACTGGATTCAGTGTCACTTGAACATTCACACCTATATTTTCAAAGGGAAATGATGAAATGGCCCACACCTCTTAGATCATAGGGAAGCCCCAGCACCTTGGAACAAGAAGTCAGGTTTAAGTAGACAGAAACCTGCAGATGCAAACAATACAAGGATGAGAGTTCCCGTGGTGTCCCCTGTAATGACATGGGGCTGCCCTAACAGTGCCTTCAGAAGCACTTTTGGGGAAAGCATATAAAAGAGAATGACAAAGAACTGAGTGTGTGGTACCACTCCAAAGAGAACCTGCTGTCCAGCTGTGAACACAGGAGGGTAAGGACATTTCTGGCTTTTAATGAAATTTCCTGGAGCCTCATACATGTCTTAATTCTTATAAGCATGCATGCAGAAATCCATGAGTGAAGTGATTTGGGAAAAATAGAAAGTTAACATATAGAAAGATAGGCTTCCTAAACCTGCCCAAAGAAATCCCTGCTGAGACCCTTCTTACTGCATCTTACCAACTTGTTTCCTAAATACCACAGACCCCCCTTCCTTCCCCTCTTCCCCAAGTATGGTAATCTAAGCCCCAGAAAACTGGAAGAAGAATCCTGAGGAGCTCTAAGGTCAACCAGACCTCTGACCACCTGTCAATCGTGGGATTCTTTAGCAAGTGGGAAGCTCTCACACACACAAACTTCTAAAGAAATGAAGGAAGGAAAGAAAGCAGGAAGGATGGACGAGAGGGAAGAAGGAAGAAATGAAAGAAGGAAGGATGGAAGAGAGGGAAGAAGGAAGGATGGACGAGAGGGAAGAAGGAAGGAAGGAAAGAAGAAAGGATGGACTAGAGGGAAGAAGGAAGAGCAAATAATCAAAACCCGGGACACATCTTTGTTTATATACAGAATACTCTTTAGTAAAGAAATTATAATTTTATTTTCCCCCACAAATGCATCCCCCCTCCCAAAGTGATTGACTTTAGAGATGATTCTCAATAAGTACTTGTAAAATATAAGGGTCATTTAAGGACCAACAATTCACAGACCCCTGGTGCAGCTGTTGGGGGTAATTCCTAGCCTTGGTCTCAGTGTTTTTCATTTTGTGTGTCATGGCAGTCCCCCTTATTGATCAAATGACATCTAACAAAGTTAGAAATGCCACATAAAAAAGCAGATCCAAGCATTTATCAAAACCAAAAAAGTCCAAAGGAATCAAACCCAAGAAACCAGAATAAGGAATTTCTACCAAGATCCACTGTTGTTTGGGTCCCTGGGGATTTTCTCAGTTGGGCATTGAGGCTAAAGCAGTTGCTTCCAGAACAACTATGGAGGAATCAAATTTCATAAGTTTCAGAGTACAAAATATGGACTCATAAGCCAGATAGAAGGTTTACAGAAAATAACCAATATTCTTGTCAGCCCTGAAACCATTTACACACAAACAACAAAAAATAGACTCAGCTGGCTGTGTGTGTGTATATATATATATACACACAAGCATATATACATACATGTGTGTATGTGTGTGTGCGTGTGAGCATGTGTGTGTGTGTGTGTGTGTGTGTGGTGTGTATGTGTGTGTGTGTGTAATCAGAGTAGAGTTGGGTGGCACATAGAAGGATCTGAAGAGAGGGAGGTTACTTGGGAGGGGCTGAAGGGAGGAAAGTGAAAGTAGTATAATTATAATTTAAAAGTGTTAAACAAACCAAAAAATGAAAGAAAAATACATCTAAAATTTAAAAAGCAAACCTGAAATTGGAAATCGGTAGAAAGGTCAGGGAGGTTTGGTGAGGAGTTGGGAGGAAGACTGGGGGTGGGTTGGGGGGAGAACTTTAAAAATTCAAAACTGAGACCACCTGATCATCTGGATACCCACTAAGTACCACCCCAAGGTCCTTCTGCCTTTATGATAGCACACTCTTTCTCAGACTCACGGGTCTCACCACAGGATGTCTGCCAGAAAGTCTGGATCGTCCAAGCCATTTACAACAGCTAAACTGGTGTCACGGAATGAATATAAATATCCCCCCATGAATGCAAGTGCCCCCCCTCATACAGGTTTGTGTCTTTTGAACACTTGGTCCTTGGCTGTTGGCACTGTTGGTGACAGGGGGTTGTCTGTGTTGCTATGAACCTTCTAAGACACAAGGCTTAGCTGATGTATGTAAGCCACTGGGAGAAAACCGTGAGAGTTACACTGCAGGCTTTGCCCCGGGACTCATCAAAATGGGAATAAGGCTCAGGAAAGTCCTTGCCACCATCAGACAAGCTATTTCAACTGCCCAGCCTTGCCTACAGTCCTGACACCCTTTGAATCTGTGAGAGAGAAAAGAAAATCTTCCCTCCTCTATGGTCTCTATTCAGGTTACCGTGTCACAAGGATGAGAAGGGAGACTGACACACTGGGCTGTCGCTAATCCTACAACTGTGTCCCTGAGTATACTTAGGCTCAGCTGGACAGCAGCTAAGGGAACCCACATCTGTATCCAACTCTCACCCACTCCCACCATACTCCCTTTTCCGTATTCCCTTAAAATAGAGAAGTGTATCAATCAGCTTCTGCAATACTGGGGTGTGGTAAACCCCTGGGTCTAAAGTATGTAAAATACACATAGACTTCTAAAGTGATCAATCTCTTAGGTTTTCCCCCAGAAATTCCGTCTAAAAGAATGTATCAAGCAGGTTCTAGGGCATTTCATTCCACACAGGGACAAAGAATCTGAGGTCTTCAGCGTTCCAGGCACGTTTCTTCTATTTCCTCCTCACAGAGGTCGGCTCTTAATTTTTTTTTTTTTTTCTGTTTCATTCAAAAAGCAATTCTACCACCAACCTGAGGTTAGCTACATTAATCTAATGTCAACTCTATTATTGTTAATTATTTTATGGTGGCTATATTTTAACAGAAGGGGTACAAAGATCCCCTGTGTCATTTGATAGCCCACCATGAATTACATTGAAATAACCACATTGATTTCCAAATCTCAGCTAGCAACTAGGACATAATTAAACTTTTATCTCTGCAAATTTTGCTGTCTTAAAAAAAAAAAAAAAAACTAGTTGCCTATTGTTCAGGAGACTAATCTTATTTTGCTCCTTGGGTGGGCCTAAAATTTCATTCAATGCTTAGGAAATAAATTAAAATGAAAGGCATGTAATATCTGGTCATTTCTCAAATAAGAATTTCCACTGGCATTTTTCAGCACGTTCAATTCTCCCCCCCACCCCCATTTCTTATTTGACTTTAATAAAGCTATACTCTATTGAAGTCAAATGAAAGTGTTCCTCTGAGCTCTTGGAGTTAAATTAAAACAGTTATAAATCTGAAGAAGCAGCCATTTAAAGACCCTGCTTGACCTAACTCTGAACAGAAGAGATAACCTGTAGCTACAGAGCAAGTCAGCTCTGGAGGGACCACTCTGTAAAACCCATGCTAGGGGCTTCAGGCTCTCCTCTACCCCAACCCCACCCCCAGCTCTTCACAGTTCTCATCTCTCCCTACTCCCCCCTTACCCATTGCTATAGGCCTTCAATTTGATAGGAGACTTTCTCCATACTCTAGGAAATGGTTTCTTTCATCAAGAATAGAAGAGGGGGTGGGGGGAGGGACCCTTGCTGGTGGAAATATAGCGCAGTGAAATAAAGAGAAGACGGGCTGAAAACAAACCAGGTCGCATTCCCATCGCTCGCCTACCACATAGAGAGCAGTTCTCCTTGTAGTCTGTGCCTGAAGTTCTGAGGTTCAAGACATAGAAGGGTCAGGACTCAGGCCATGTAAGGTACTCATTTCAGGTTCAAGAGGTACACAGGTGATAAAGAGTAAAAACTAAAGTTATTGCAAATGTGTATGGGAGAGAGCAAACATGGAGCTTTTTCATCTTTGGTGGCTGCTTCCCTTTGCTCTTGACCCATCTCTACTCCTTCTGCATGCGCAGACCCCTTTCCCGCTAATTTGTTGTGATCCAGGATATCAGGATAGCAGTCTGGGATATGACAATCCCTCCATTTCTCCAAAATTTCCACAGGGTTAGCCGTAGCCCAGTGCCACCGCCCACTGAGGTATGTGTTTGGTGAGCACAAGTGTGGCTAGTAAGCACCTTCCTTTTAACTTTCCACATCATTTTCCCGGGGAGACTTATTTCATACCACTCCCTGAGGACTATACTGAACTCCATAAAGATGGAAAGCAAAATCAAGGCCTCTTACTTCTCTAGAGAACCAGCAGAGGGCACAGATTCCACCTAGCTGTTCTGGTGTCACCCTGTCCCCTGACCAGACTCGCTGTACAACAGACTGACTAGCTGAGGTTTGCCCTTACCCATCTGGTCAGCTCAGATGCTCCAAACTTAATACTTCAGGAAAGGGTAGCAGGCTTCACTGAAGGATAGAAGAAAGGTTAAAAATGGGCTTTTTAAAAAAGCCTTTCATTGCAATGTGTATGTGTATGATTATGAGCCCCACTCTGAGCTTGCTATGGTGTGCATTTGGAGGTCATAGAACAACTTTTGGGAGTTGGCTCTCTTACTTAGAGGTCCCAGTCATCAAACTCTGATCCTTAGGCTTAACAGCAAGCACCTTTACCCACTGAGCCATCTGATTTAGTGCTTTTAGGTCACAGTTTGCCTTTCATTTCTAGGGTTAAATATAAGGATGATGACAACTGTATGGTGACTCAATGTAAGAAAAGCCATCTCACAGTGACTGCAAAGCCAGAGCTATGCCAGGAAATCGCAGGGTTTTTAGAATCATGCTGGAGAGAGCTGCACATTGACGCACCATGAGGGTGGCAGAAAGAGGTAAGCTCAGAAAGAGAACCAGAGGAGTAGCCTCCATTCACCCCTACATACAGTGGGGTCTCAGAAGTAGACACTACTTTTTATTTAAAAAAAGATAATGACAATGACATCTCTATCACAGCAGTTCATACTTCACGCTCTTTCTTCCTCAAGTACTCTCCTGCAAATTTGCTGTCAGTTCATCACAGCCTCTAATAGGAATGCAGAATTATCTATTTAAATGGTGACAAAGGTCCAGACATTCTATAGGAGATGCAGAGGTCGACCAGTTGCCCATCAAGGCCAGCCCAACTTGGCTGTTTTTCTATGGCAGAAACGTGAAGAGTGAAGACATGGTCCTTGTCCAGAAAGTACTTTCCTTGTGACTAAGCTGCCCAGTCCCTGTGTTGCTCCAGTGTAGCTCAGGCCTGGTGATTTACAGGATCTCCAAGATCTTTCTTTCATATTTAAATACCTTTATGCAAATGCATACCAGCAGCACAGCAGAGGAGGGTTTTGCATTAAGCCTCTGTATTATTCGCATACAAAAATTCCATTTAAATCTCATTAAGCTTGTGACATAAATCCAAACAAACTAGAAAATGCCCCGTTAAGGTAGAAAAGTGACATATGTCTTCCAGTCCCCTGGCAAAATAACAAAGAATTTTTTAAAATACAATAAAAGGAAGAAATGATGGTGGTACTTCCCAGTTGGGTCAACCTGGAGACGGACACATCTGTTACTTTGCTGCCTCTAACTGCTGGCCGCCTCATGCTTTTATCTCAATAGCATTTAAATGAAGTGTTTGTCAGCGACTGTTTCTGGTAATGTGACGTGTATGATTCACTGAGGCCCATAGCTGGGTTTCTGGAAACCCAGCTGCATCCTGGGAATATCCTAAGAAGTCTGTCTGCTAACAGCATTTTTTTTTTTTATTTCCCTCTAGGCATTTCTAGAGGTTTGAGATATAATTTATCTGTCATGTAGTATTAACAATATTCCTTTCAGAGACTTAAAGCTTAGTGAGGTCCCTGAGCCACCAAACACTGAACACCCTCCATGTCTCTATGGCTCGTCTCTAATCCAGTTTTTCCTTGAAAAACAATTATCATAATATCAGAGGTTTACACAAGCTTTACGACAACACCCCACACTCCTTATGACCATCTCTAATTGCCAATTAGTTTAGATTGTCATTCTACAGTGTGTTTGGGGTACTGGGGAGGAGCCGGTCCCTTTTAATAGTTGTGATCATGGGTCTAATTGCCCTGCTTGATGTGAACTAGCACAAAATCAGACTAGCACTGTGAATGACAGACCACCAAGTCATAATCACTTGTGGGTTTTTTCCTAGAGAAAAACGTAGATTGGGGCTTGGCTCTGAGCAGCTGCTGGACTCCCTCTGAAGGCTAAACAAGAATATCTTAAGAATTGGTGAGACATTGCTTGCACAAGTGAGTTACACCTGCTCCCTTCAGAGATGCCACCAGGAAAAGGTAGGTTTGTTCCGAGGCCCAGGCTCAGCTCTGTTCTGTGACCATGAAGCACAACAGACATAACAACTTTCCATCTCTGTCATATCAGAAAAGGATGCAGAAAATGAAAATAAGAGCAGAGAAAGAAACAGAATGACAATAAAATAATGTGGTCCAAAGAAATGTGGTCCACATTTCCCAGTCCCAGCAAGGCTTCTTAGACCGCAGCTGGAAGTCGGAAGACTTTCCTCCAGACCACAGCTGTCTACAGTCAACCAGCTGTGCAATGTGTGGTGCCTCGTGTCTCAGATTATGGTTGGGCCCACATTCCATGGCGACCTACCAGGGTTAGGTATCAGATCTTACTAAAGAATTTGAGGTTCACTCTTCTGTGATAAGTTACGGGGATAAGATTGACTTTAAAGGGTTGAACACATAGGATGGGTTCAGTGGAGGCTTGTAATATCATTATTCTCTATCTTCAATTCTCTATCGGTGAAGTTAAGAATGCTACTTTTGCTCACTAGAATATAGCACGTTGTTTGGCTACAAAGTGATTGGTAGACAAGGCCTTCTTTTTAAAAAAAAAAAAAGGTCATTGAGATAGCATTGACATGAAATCTGTACATTAAGAATTAAAATATGATAAATATAAATATAAAAACAAATATCTATATCTATAGATTGACACTACCTTACAGAGATATTTCTCCATAATCCCCACTCCCCACCCCCAATAACTGTTGCCATGGTTACAGACTTTCAACTAATATGAATTTGGTTCACTCTCTCTAGAATTATCTACAAATGGGCTTATGCAATATGGCTTCTTTCACTCAGCATGCTGGTTTGCAGATGTTTTTCTTTCATTTTTTTTTTTTTTTGTTGTTGTTGTTCATAGCAGCATTTTGTTTACTGGTCCCCCAGAGACATTGGAGTTGCTCTGAGGATTTGATCCTGACAAAATGGATGCTCAGAACCCTTCGGCTCCAACCTTTGCATGGTTGTACTTCTCCTTGTCAGCTGGATGGTTGAGTGTTGAACTTTTATCTGGGTGTGATGACATAAGCATGTATGTGCACATATTGGGTACATGTGCGGGACCAGGAGTTGACACAGGGATCTTGTTCTTGATTGCTCTTGGATCCGTATTTGTGAAGACAGGCTCTCTCCCTGAATCAGGAACTCCCTGTTTCCCTTGGAGCTAGACTGGCTTACCCGCAAGCCCTCAGGAGGTCTCTCCCTGTCTCTTTCCTCCTCTGCTAGTACCAGGGTTACAGGCACCTATTGTCACAACAGGTTTTTAATTGGGTCCTGGGGTCTGAATTTAGGTCTTCATGTTTGAGCAGTAAGTACCAGCCACTGAGCAATCTCGGTGGGCTTAACTTTGTAACAAACAGCAAGAATGCTTTCTGAAGTTGTAACTTCTTACATTGCCAATGGCAGTGGACAGAGACTGCCGGTCCTCTAGTTTTACTTGATATGGTCAATCTATTTTTCATTAACTGGTAGGAAGCAGTTCCCAACCCCCCCCCCCACACACACACAGCTTTTCTTGCATTTTGCTGGTGACTACAGCAACAAGCATTTACTGCCCATCTTTATTTTTCCATTTACGTGTGTCTTCTTTGGTAAATTGCTTATTCATATTGCTACCCAACCCAGGTCAGGAAGCACATCCCTCATGAAGACCAACATCTGTGAGAAAAGTACTGTGGGGAGGGGGGACTTTTCCCAGGGGCCAAAGAGGAGTAATTTGTGAGCATTGCTCTCTCTCTCTCTCTCTCTCTCTCTCTCTCTCTGAAAAGTAACCTAGGCAACTGTTAGCATCATAATTCACACACCAGAGAAGTTATCTTCAGCAAGGGCAGAGGACACTAATATTGTATTATCCAGCTGTATGACCTCCAGAGTTTGCGGTCTTTAAGTCAATGAAGAACAAATGAAGCTGGATGGTTTATCTAAGTTTTCCTTGGTAACGATATCTCTGGCCCTGTTTTTAATTGGATTGTTTCCTCAGCGTTGTGTGTCTGAGAGTTCTTGGTGCAGGTTGTTTGGTTTCTTTATCACACATGTGTTTTGTAAACATTTCCTTCTAAGTTGTATGGTTTCATTTTACGCTGGTAATGAAAACCGGAACTGGTCAGTTCAGCTTATGAGTCTGTTGGACAATGAAGCCTGTCTTTGGTGAAGTATCTAAGAAATCTTGGACCAACTCAAAACCACAAAGATTTCTCCTTCTTTTGATTCGTTCCCCAGGACTTTTCTAGCTTTGTTTTACATGTAGGGCTACATTTCATGGCAGGGCTTCAACTGGCCTTGGTTGCTTGTTGTCTTTGCATTATCTATGGTGATGGCATGAGGAGAGTGGAATCAGACTCATTTGAAGAAGGTGGGGTGCTGCGTGTGCTACCTATAGGCTCATGGTTGGCCGTTTGGTCTCCCAAACTTGGCAAGAGATTCAAAGATCTGTGCCAAGTAGAGGGCAATGGAAGATCATCACTGACTCTCTGTCCCCTGTCTTCCTGTTGTGTCACACGGTCCCCTCCCTCACGCACATATCTCGCCACTGTGATGAAGGGATAAAGCCAGTTCCTGCTGTTTGTATTTTTAGCCTAGAAGACTATAGAGTAAATAAATCTGTTTTCTTTATACAGTACCCAGCCTCATATATTTCATTAGAGTAACAGAAAATACTCACCAGTACGGAAGGAATAAAAATTCTGTTTTCAATACATTTATGTTGAAGACACTATCAGGGAATGTGCAGTCTTGTTGAGTGAACTGATATAGGGGAGAAGTAATAGAAAATTCTAGATTATGCTTTGATCAAAAGAAGTATCTCACAGATCAGAGTAGGAGGAGCTAGGAGAGAATGATCATTTGGGGGAGAAGGATGGGAAAAAAGAGAAAATTCTAAGATCCCTCTGGTGGTTAGAAAGGTCTATAGACAAGCAGTTAGAAACTTTTAATTCTATAAAAAGTAAGTTTAAAGAAATACATAAACATAAGCAAATGAAGAATAATATAATTACTAATTCCAGGAAAAATTCTGAGACATAAAATTTAATGATATTGTGCCACATAGTTTACAAATATAAAACACCTATTCATAATCATGTAAAAGCCATCAGATAATTCACCAAAAACACACACAAATCAATGCAGAGAATGGGTTCCCAAGAGGGAGTTGTAGACAGGCTAATTCCTCAGCTATCATTGAAGAAGAGTAAGGGGTATAGGTTCAGTTAAATTAGAACAGAAACAGAGTAATAAGTCTTAGAAAAATAGGGCTGGGGTATAGCTCACTGGCACAGTACCAGCCAACCACTGGTAAGGCCTTGGGTTTGATCCCTGGTGCCAAGCAATCCCTGGTGCCAAGCAACAACAAAGGGAAAGGGCACCTGTCATTCTTAACAACTAAACATTGGTGACCCCGTGCCTTCTGGTATGTCAGAGGGGAGCCAGAAGTGGGCCGAACACAAGGATTCCTGACAGAATGAAGACATTAAAAAAAAAAAAAAAGAAAAAGAAAAAAAAAAGAAAATATTTTTAATTGATTGTATGTATTTTATTATGAATGTTTTAATTTTTTGATATTTTCTTGTCAGTGAGACTCTCAGAGCTAGACCCTCCGGCTAAAGAAAATCAGCAGGAAGACATAGCCACCCAGCAAGAGGCAGAGAGCACTTAAACCGCTAGGCTATCTGCTTTGGGTGGGAGAAGCATCCACACTCCAACCCCTGTCTGAAGGCTTTGACTTCCTTTCCCATCTGCACAATCTTCCCCGGCCCCCCAAAGAGTCCCCGAGAGGTCACTCTAAAGTTGGAATAGATCCCAGTTTTCAAAGGGAAACTCAGGCCATTGACAAGATCACATGCAAGAGGTAAAGTAGTGGGAGTCAGGGGGTCCCACAGTGCAGCCACAGGCTAAACCAGGTGACCTGGCCCAGGACAGGCCTGGCTGCTGCAGACAGGGGCAGTTCCCTCAGGGCTGCTGAGCTGAGCAGAGCAATGGACCTGAGCAGAGCCTGAACCTGAACGAAGTTGCCTTGGTCTTCTCTGGCCATTCTGTTGGGGGGGCAGAGGGAGTAGGGTGGGGAGAGAGCTGTGTTGGTAAAAACAGCCCAGCTCAGACAATGCAGCAGCTGCCTTGACTAAGAATAGAATGCCGTGTTTGATTTGAATTAGCCATTTGAAACAAGAGCGAAACAGCTCCAAGAGCAGCGCCATCTGTTTTCCTTTAAGGCTCGGTCATAAATAACGAGATGAAAATACATTTCCTGCTCTGGATTTGTGACCTGAGCTGCCTCCCACCCTGTTGTCACTGACCACGGCTGCTTTAAGTGCACGTGACATTAATGGGGCAGCTGTTGGCTGTGAGGCGGATGGACCTTGTGGTTGGTTGGGATTGGGTTTTTAGTTTTCTTCCGTTTAATGTCTCTGCTCATCGTGGCTCCTTTATTTCACCCTCATTTGTTAAATGGGGAGATATAAATGAAGTGTTCTCTGCATATTGTTTAGAACAGCAACTCACACATCAAATTACCAAACAGTGGACTGTGATCAAACAGCAAAACTGACAGGCGATCCTCTGCTGGAGGAGGGACTCTCCAAGTCCGGGTCAAGGCCATGAAGGAAAGAGAAGGATTATGTGAGGCCAACCATTGCTCAACACACAGAGACCTATAAACCTGGGGAGGGAGAAGGGGGAGGTCAACAAAAGCAGGGTTTGGGAGATGGTTCAGTCCATAAAGAGCTTACCACACAGCCTTGAGGGTCTGAATTCAGATCTCCAATACCCACTTAAAATAACTGGAGTCACAGCCATTGTTAGCAATCTGGCTTGCCCTCAGGAACCTAGTGGCAGCTGTTTACATCATCACCCTCCAAGTATACCAGGTGCTGCTCATAAAAAGCCCTCACCCCTTCTCTCATATACAATATATATATACATATATATGTGTGTGTGTGTACATATATATATACATGTATATACATATATATGTGTGTATGTGTATATATATATATATATATATATATATATATATATATATATGCCTGTCTTATTTATTCTCTCTTTCCCTCTCCCATTCCCTGTCTAGTTTGTTCTCTCTCTCTCATGTTCCCACTCTGAGCTGGCCTTCCTCTCTTCCTCCCACCCCCAGTAAACCTCTTGCCATAGCTCTCTTTCCTGGTGTGATTTCTTAGCAGCACACCTTGGCATGGCCTACCAAATGTACCCCACACACAAACCTCATACTTTATCCCCAGCACCTATAATTCCAGTACTGGAGGGTTTGGTACAGGAGAATCACTGGTACTATCCGGTCAGTCACAGTAGCCAAGTTGGTGATCTCCAGGTCAGAGATTCTATTTCAAAAAAGTAAATAAAGGTGATGGAAGTGGGGAGAGTAATCACCTGACATTAAGGTCTGGCCTCCCCATGTGTGTGCACCCATGTGCAGGTAAGCTTTCATATACATATGAATGCACACCACACACAGTAGACATATAAGCATACAACACACACACCCACACACACACACATTCTTTTTAATTCTCATTTATGCAGCAACATTTTGCTTCTTTGATAGCTCAAATGAAATGACCATGAAGAATAGAGGGGTGTGTATACTGTGCTAGAATCATGGTTCACATCCGGACAGACCACACCAGGCCAATACAGTTCCACATGGGAGGTTTATTGTGGGCAAGGGGGCAAATGTGGAGACGAAGACAAAAGGGAGAAAGAGAGAGAGGAGAACAGAGGGTCTGCCTTTTATTTAGGCTATGATATAACCACTCACAGGTAAAGGTGGGGGAGGTGAGCCAAGTGGATTCTGGTAATGTATGGCAATTGCCATGGCAACACATGCACAAGTCCCTGTCGCCTGTGAGTGACATCACCAGGTTTGGAGACAATCTGCCAAGCTGGATTCTCATACCTACAGTGTAACCAGCCGGGTCAGCTACCAGTCTCTGTAGAGAAGCATCCAGTTGACAGAAATGCAGACATGCACTGTGACAGGCTGTGGTTTCACAAGAGTGCTCCATGAGAAAAGCTGCATCAAGAAGCAGGCATCTCCATGTGCCCCTGCACCATCTGGCTTTTTTGGCTTTAGTCCTGGGGAAGAAAACCTAGGACCAAGCTCACGCTAGGCAAGTTCTGGCCCTGAGTCTCATGCCTAGCCTACTAGCCTGTTTTGTAAGGAATGGTTTTGAAGCCAGAGACAGATGTAACAAAGGAAATGTTAGAAGGAGTTATCTGTCAGTTAATGAAGGTGTTGCCTTGGAGACCTGGAACAGATGCTGGGTTCCTGGAACAATACTAGACACATGGTGGCAAGGGATCCAGAGCGCAGTACAGAGCACTGGCATCAGGGGGAAGCTCATGTAGATCTGGGGATGGCTTGGCTGTGAAACATGTTGAGAAGGTGCCTGATCGATCATCCCGTGTTTATACTGACATGGATACCCCTATTCTCAGTTTCAGCACAGGTAGACCCGGAGACGTGTTATCATATTAATGGTCTTTTCCCCCCAAAATGCTGCTTAAATAGAAAGCAACCACAAAACACTGTAGGCATACATTTTTTTTGCAACCTACTTTTAATAGGGGTTCAATCTCTTCTCTAGCCTACTACCCAGTAGAGGTAGTGGAAGAGATAAGTTACCAGGATATGGGGGACATGGATCTGTTCAGCAATAGTTCTTTTGGGGCAAGATTGATCTTCTTTCTCAGCAGTCCAGACCAGTAGCAAACACCAAATACAATTCAACAGCTGCAGACCAGTCCTCTGTGCAGGCAGACACCACACACAAAAAGTCCTTTCTGCAGGCAGACACCAGGCAGGAATCAGCAGCTGTAGTTCAATCCTGAAGAAACCAATAGGCTCGCCAGCTGGCCTGAGGAGAGACTGAGGAAGCACCAAGCTGCCACGGGCACCTCATGAGAAGTTCTTTGTCGAGTTTCTCTCTGGTGTTACCACTAGTGGAGGTCAACAGTGTTGTGTAAGGTGAACCAATACACGTGTGTCACTAGTGAAAAATAGCTCAGTGCTTGCCTCCCGCTGTCTGTGGGGGTCATATTTATACTCCCTCATCATGGGTCCTTTCACTTGTTTGCTATATCAAAACATCCTTTCACCTGTGTCTTCCTCAGAAAAAATATCCTTTTCTGTCTCTGCATTAGGAAGACATCCCCCAACAAAACATCATTTGACGTAACTGACTTTCCAAGAAACCAGATGTTTCCACCTCAAAACACCATCTTCGCTCCTTTCACTATTTCCAAGGTCTAGCCCTGTCTTATCAGTGGTCCTCGGTCTACCTCTTCATCTGACCCCTGATGGCACACTGTTCCTCCAAACCTTTTCACAGTTGCCAGCTGTCACCCATCAGTATGCACTAGTTGCTCACCCTGCAAGACAAGACCTCACTCCCTGTCCTTGAGTGAGCCCTAGCCCCAGATAGAGGAGGGCCATGCAGGACCCTGGAGAGCAAGTGCGCTCAGCACAGGGTGCATGCTGAGCCATCACTGGGGACAGTTAGGAGGTGTCACTAAAAGGTCTTGAGACTTCACAGAGTGACCGAATCTGTTGAATCTTCTAGTCAGTGGCCCCTATAGTGATTTGATGCTGGAACCCTGTCAGGCTTGCTCCTGACAGATATCTAAACTTTGCTGGAGGCTCAGAAAAAATCACTAATTGAAACCTTGTCAAATTCAGAAAGTCACATCTGAACGTGCCACTCGTTGCTCCCACCACGCTGAACCAGACGTGCAATTATTGTTTGTACCTCCGTTTTGTATTTCTCGTGTCTGTCATCTTTGTGCACATGTATTTCAAAATAGTATTCACAGTTATTATAATCCATGCTGTTCCACTTCTAGGAATTAAATCCTCTGTTTTGCAGACTCAGGAACAGCCCCTAGGTAGCAGATGATGCCATCCCATTTCACCAGAGAGTAGAAACTAAGAAATAGCAAGGTCAGAGAGCATGTGGTTCAGTTCTGAGTCTGGATAGAATCTTCTATGATGCTATGCATTGTATAAGATCAATCTCTACTGAGATTCAGAGACTGTGACATATGACTGGGCTCAGCATGGTTCGTTGATTGCCTGCTGAGACTACCCTAAAACAAACCATAAACAAACAGACCTAATACAGAGTCACATGAGCTTTAGAAACACCAGTATATAATATCACTCTTGCTTCTCTTTTTAAAAAGAAAGGCTTCAAATTCTTTATTAAAGAGAAATGTACACCTTCTAATTCCAGAAAAGCCACTGATTATTTACTCAAACATGTTGGGACCCATGATCATGTATTAGCATAATTAATAAAGGGTAGGCATCTTTAGTAAAAATAATGTTGAAGGTTCCCACATATGAGATAAGACACGTCACTTGCTTTCAATGATTGTCTGGTATGTGGAATATATCCAGGCCTTGTAAGCAAGGCCTACACACCAGAAGAGGGCATCAGATCTCATTATAGATGACTACGAGCCACCATGTGATTGCTGGGAACTGAACTCAGAACCCCTGAAAGAGAAGCCAGTGTTCTTAACCTCTGAGATGTCTCTCCAGCCCCAAGCCCTTTACTCTTCTTCTTGCCTTTTAAATGAACCTTTCCATGTTCACTTCAATGACTGCTTTCTTGTTGTTTCCTTTTTGTTTTGTATTGACTCAGGGTGTCATGGAACGCAGCCTCGCCTCATGCTCCTGCATTTCTGTATTGGTTAAGCTTCTGTTGTAGTGATAAAGCTCCGTGACCAAAACAACTTAGAGGAGGAAGAGCTTGTTTGGCTTTATGGTTCCAGAAAGAGTCCATCGTGGCAGAAATCATCAGGTATGGCAGCAGGGAAGGAAGCAAAGAGCTCGCTCGTATCCCATCTGTGAGCTGAGAGAGCAAACCGAAAGGAGGGTGAAGCTCTCAAAAGTTGCTTCAGTGCTGTACTTCCAGCAGCAAGGCCACGCCGCTCACGCAAACCACCACAACCTTGAACGTCTTATCCGCATGCTCCACCCAAGATGATCAGAGTACAGCCATGAGCCGCCACACTGTTTTACATAGTACTGGAACCCAAGGCTTCATGCAAGCACCCTGCACACTGAGAGATGTCCCTACCCTCCATGGATATTTTTACATCATAAAATAGGCTATACATCTTCTCAATCCTTTAAACTATCCTTACAACCCTTAATCGCTGGTTTTCTCCTCATGTGTAGGCAACTGAGAGCCAAAGCTTCCAGGTAAACACCCCTCTAGCCTCCCCACTTCCCACTAGTTTGTCTTTTGTACATGTGTTAGGTTGTCAACTGTAACAATGCTGTCGCTTTACTTTGCTCTTAACATTCCTCTGCCTGCTAAGCCTTCCTCATGCCCCCACCTCCCTCGACTCTGACCCAGCCTCCCTCTCCTCCCTACCCCTGCCTCTTACCTCTGAACTGCAGGAAACACACAGGGAGCAAAGCATGCTGCAACCAAGAGAGAAGATATATTTTGTTGCTTGTTTCTTCTGTGGCACCATCCTTGATAGGGCAGATGTTCATGAGTTAGCACACTCACTGGCATACACACTCACTGCTACACTCTCTAGCACACTCACTGGCATACACACTCACTGCTACACTCTCTAGCACACTCACTGGCATACACACTCACTGCCATACTCGCTACCATACTCACTGGCACACACTCACCAGCATACTCACTCACTGGCACATACTCACTGGCACACTCACTCACTGGCACACACAGTGCTTGTTAGAACTTATTGCGTTTGACTTTCCATTTGTGTGAAGGATGTCATGGAATACAGAAGAACTACTCTTCCCAATCATTGCTGGGGTTGTCAATATAATTGGTGTGCATTATAAAAGCAATAGTTATTCTTTACAATATGATCATGGCTCATCCTCTGCTGAAGATTTTCTGTTGGTTTCACTGACACAGTCAGGACCACCTGGTCCTCACAGTCACTTTCAGTCCTCATGATCACTCTTTGTCTGGCTTGGTTCCATCTTAGCACATAAACCAGGTCTTCTATTATTGGTAAAAAGAAAAAGAACATGGTTATATGCACAATGGTTACTTTTTAAGATAAAAGAAAAGTGAGGGTTAAGGAAAGGATTTCAAAGTTAATTTACCAAAATCCGACTCCATCCTTGCCCTATGAAGACTGAAATAATGCACTAATTACAAAAGGCTTAACACTGTTCTCCATGGTAACACTCGAGTCTTCTGTCAGTGGAAGGTGGTGGCAATATTTGCATTTATCCATGAGCACAGGATTCACAGATTATGAGTAAAGTCTTAACATGCTACTCAAATAAAGTGAAGAATCTTCAGAAAAGACAAGGGCTGGCTTTCATGGTCTAAAGAGAACTGGACCATCTTGAAACCAGAAACTCCTCACTCTGTGGACGCTGGGAATGTGTTGACTGGCGGCATTTTTTTTTCCCCTACTGGCAAGGAACCGGCTTCCCTGCATGGACAAATGAGTCCAATAACACTGTCCAAAAAAGCAAAGGAGATTTTCTTATTACACCACACTATATACTCAGCCTTCCCCCTCGCTGCTACCCACTCAAATGGCTGTCAAGTTTCAGTGTGAATGGAAGGGCTCACTGAGAGAGTCATAAATAAACGCTATTTCTCTCCCCGAATGATTCAACATGTTGTGGCTGTGTTGAACCAGAGAATACCACTAGCATGGTTAATTTTAGTTATACACAGAGTTAATGTTTTTTTCTTCTTTAACGTTCTTCCTTAAATTCTGACACCAGCTTTTCTAAGTCAGCCTTGAAATAGGGTCTGGCACTTTCTGTGGACTGCCATGACTCTTTATAAAGCCTGGTAAACATGGACATACTGGGGCTAGAAGAAAGAAGAGAAGGAATTCTGATTAGCACTCACATCCTTGGCGGAGTTTTGCTCTCCCTTTCAAGTTTGTCCCCTTATTCCATCTAGGTCAAGACATCGAGGTCATATGGCGCCTTTTTCATGCTGATAAAGAAAGAGGAATGGAAAACCACCCAAGCCCTGTCTTTAAAGGTTCATTGTTTTTCAAACAAAAACAAACAAACAAACCAAAACCATTTGATTGAAAATAAAAGAGAGTTGCCAAAAGTGCTAAATTCTACCACAGGTTTCCCAAGGTGTGAATGAGGTCTGTGGTGACAAGAGGGAACAATGCAGCACCATTCTGTAGGTTTGGCATAGCAGGAACAGCGCTAACTGATTGCCATTATTAGTCTCCCCAGTCAAATCCATGATACTTGCTATTTACGGCAAGTCAGAAAAGGTCTCCCAGACATAATTAAGGTCACTTAATCAGTTGACCCTAAATCAATCAAAAGAAAGCCTATGTGAGAGGTCCCAGTTAATCTCATACCACCTTTAAGAACAGGGAGCTTTCATGGCTGTTGCCAGGAGAAAAAGTAAGAGATGTACAAGCTGATGAAGAGCCTCTGTGCCCAGAACATGACTTGGAGGAAGAGGGCTCCTTGGCCAGCAGGGAGAAAAGTCAAGAGCTTACTTACAATTGCAAGAACCCGGGTTCTGTCCAAAAGCGGAATGAAACGGGAATGAAGTCTTTGTAGACCTGTCAGGTATAGCTAGCTGGCCTCTTCACTTTGGTGGTGTAAGCAGAGATCTCAGTTGTACTGGTTGCACGTTTGGGCCGCAGAAGCAGAAGATAGTGATGAAGAAGGGGCTCTCTCTCTTTATGTTTGCAATGACTGACAGGATACACAACAATAAGAGTGAATGTTTGTTGAGTAGAACGGAACTCTCCAGAAATTTCCCACGGTTCTGCCCAAAATGGTTTTCCAGAGCTGAGAATGTAGCTCAGTTGAGACCCTGCTTGCCTGACATGCATGGAGCCCTGGATTTTGTCCCCAGTGCCAACATAAACTGAATGTGGTGGTACACACACCACATTCAGCACCACAGAAACGGAGGCAGTAAGGTAGCTATAGACAGAACTACCTAAGAACCTGTCTCACAATAAAAGAAAGAAAGAAAGAAAGAAAGAAAGAAAGAAAGAAAGAAAGAAAGAAAGAAAGAAAGAAAGAAAGAAAGAAAGAAAGAAAGAAAGAGAGAGGGGGGGGGCTCTGGCAAGATGGCTCAGCAGTTAAGAGCACTGACTGCTCCTGAGTTCAAATCCCAGCAACCACATGGTGGCTCACTACCATCTGTAATGCGATCTGAGGCCCTCNGAAAGAAAGAAAGAAAGAAAGAAAGAAAGAAAGAAAGAAAGAAAGAAAGAAAGAAAGAAAGAAAGAAAGAAAGAAAGAGAGAGGGGGAGGAAGGGAGGGAGGGAGGGAGGGAGGAAGGGAGAAAGGAAGGAAGGAAGGAAAGAAGGAAGGAAGGAAGAAAAGAAAGAGAAGAAAGAAACCTTTCAAAACCAAATCATACTCATAGATTTCCAAATCAAATTACACTTATTGATTGCTAAGTGCATCTTTTCCTTTCTCTGACCTACTCCTCAAATCTTCTAGAATTCTCCTTTTCTGTTCTACCAAGCTTTTTTTTTAAATCAACTAATACCCCATAGAATAAAAGAGCCTTCTGCAGCCTGTAATTTTGTCTCCAAAATCAAGTACTTTTCACGTGCATAATTTATTAACAATTAATCTTCTGCCACTTTGTGGACCCTTTCCTACAAGGTCTAAATCCTTATTTGATTACTACTCATTTCTTCTTGATTAACAGGACTTGGGAAGGAAAGGGCTACATTTAGGTCCCAATCTACTCAATCCAGGCCTCGCACATCATAGGCACCCAACAAATATTTTGTTCATTTGGTTTGTTCTAAAGAATTGCTCCTCAATGTTAATGATACGAAATGACACCGAGAGTCCAAAGCAAGCCTCATTAGGCCAGCAGTGGGAAATCTCAACAGTGACCTGACCCACAATCCACTTGGCCTTTAACTGCCAAGAACCCTGAGCACACTTAAACTGTCAAAATTAAAAACGTAACTGCAAAAACAAGATAATCACAGAAAATAATTTTGCCCAATTGATTTGTGTGACTTTCAATGACATTGTTAGCACCCGACGTCTTATTCCCTAAACTGCCAACTTCTGTAGCAAGAGCCAGACTTACTGCATACAATAATTCACATTGAACATGCTACTCACATGGATGTGCAGAGGAGCAGGAAATATCAGGAGTTTTGAACTAAATATTTTTTAACAATTAAGTCTGACCAACAAATCAGTCAAGGGCAAAAGATGGCAGCGATATGGCGGGCCATGCAGATTTGACATAGTCCCTTGAAAAACAAGCAGGATTTAAAACTCCAGTTAAGATAGGCACTAAGTTCAATGAATCTGTTTTTCACTCTCAGGGAAGAGCAACAAGAATATAATTTGGAGAAATAAAGGAAGGCAGCTTGGTCACAGTTCAGTGTGGCCTTCCAAGGCTAGCACCCCACCTCAGAGTAGCTCACTACCTTCTCTCTGTTGGAAACCTGAACTTGACACCACTCAGTATGTGAGTGTGTATGTCTGAGTGTGTCTGAGTGTGTTTATGGCTAAGTGTGTTTATGGCTGAGTATGTGTATGACTGACCATGTGTGCATCTGAGTATATATTTGAGTATGTATGTGCCTGAGTGTGTGTGTGTGTGTGTGTGTTTGTGTTTGTGTTTGTGTGTGTATTTGTATGTATGTGTCTGTATATATATCTGTGTCTGTGGTTATCTCTGTGCGTGTGTGTGTGTGTGTGTGTGTGTGTGTGTGTGCATGTGTGATCATGCAAGCATGACTTCTAACTGACTCTAGAACCTTCAGTCACACTCTGTTATTGAACCTACCCTGATCAAAGCTATGCAGCTGGAGTATAGGACTACCTCCCAGTATCCCCACTCTGGTCAAAGAGTCTTCCCTTCAACAGGCAGTTAATGACTGTCCCAGGGCCCTCTAGTCGTCACCTGTTTCTATGAGTGTTCTATGGCATCTATGGGTCCATACAACAGTGTACTGGGGTTTTTGGTGAGATGTTCAGTGTTTAGACAAACCCACTCATAGAACTCCAAGTCTCTACCTGCTCTCTGGATGGCAGTAACAAGTAGGACTGAAGCATCCACTCTTTGGTCTTCCTTCCTCTTGAGCTTCATGTGGTCCATGAGTTGTAGCATGAGTAGTCCACATTTTTTGCCTAATATCCACTTATCAGTGAATACATACCATGTGTGTTATTTTGTGACTGAGTTACTTCATTTTCTAGATCCATCCATTTGCCTGCAAATTTCGTGAAGTCATTGTTTTTAATAGCTGAGTAGTACTCCATTGTATAAATGCACCACCTTTTCTGTATCCATTCCTCTGTTGAGGGACATCTGGGTTCTTTCCAGCTTCTGGCTATTGTACATATGACTGCTATGAACATAGTGGAGCATGTGTCCTTATTACCAGTTGGAAGATCTTCTGGGTATAGCCCAGGAGTGGTATAGCTGGGTCTTCAGGTAGTACTATGTCCAATTTTCTGAGGAACTGCCAGAGTGGTTATACCAGCTTGCAATCCCACCAGCAATGGAGGAGTGTTCTTCTTTCTCCACATCCTCGNCAGCATCTGCTGTCACCTGAGTTTTTGAACTTAGTCATTCTGACTGGTATGAGGTGGAATCTCAGGGTTGTTTTGATTTGCATTTCCCTAATGACTAAGGGAGTTGAACATTTCTTTAGGTGCTTTTCAGCCATTCAAGTTTCCTCAGTTGAGAATTCTCTGTTTAGTATTGTTTCATAGAAGTTGTCTACCTTGCTTTATGAAATTGAGGCTCTCATGAACTCAGAGCTCAACTAGGAGGCTGGGCTAGCTGGCAAATATCAGTAATAGTGGTTTGGATTCCAAGCACCAGAACATGGTAGATACATGATACAGAAAGATACAGACATACACAGAGATACAGACACACACAACACAGAGAGACAGACACACAGACACACACATATAGCACACACACACAACACACACCTACAACACACACAGATACATATACACAGACATACACAAAGACATACACATAAAACAAACACACAAACATACACATACACACATATATAGACAGCACACACAAACAGAAGCACACAGACAACACATATATAGACACACACACATACAACACACATCTATGACACATACAAATACACAAAAAGACATGCACAAAGACACACACATACAACAAACACACAGAGATATACAGACACACATAGGCACACACACATACAACATACATACGAACATGCACACAGACACAAACATACAATACACACCTACAACACACACACAGATACACACAGAGACATACACAAGGACACACAGATACAACAAACCTACAGAGACAATACACACACAGACAGAAACACACAGACACACACACATACAAAACACATACACATAAACACAGACAACACACATACAACATACATATACATAAACACAGACAACACACATAGATACACACATAAAACACACACAGAGACACATACACAGACAACACACACACAGACATACACACATATAACACATACACACACATCTTCTCACACACCATGGATGCATGAGCATAAAATAGGGGTGAAAGTTGAGTAGTGTCAGGTGAATTAAGAAACAGCGAGCACGCATCTGCAGCCCATCCTTCACTGTAGGACTTTTCAGGGGGTTAAATACATTCACCGATACTGATACTGTATTCTCCAAGACAGAATGCACGGCATAGCATCTGCCAGGCTTCTGTCACTACAGAATTCCTTGTGCGAGGAGCACCACTAACAACCCAGAGATCACCAGCCCTCCGAGAGGACAGCACAAGGGACACTGTGCAGACAACACCGGGCTATACACAACCGCAAACACACATACTTAGGGTACCACAGCAAAGCGGCTGACTTAGTTTGTTTGAAATTAAACAAGTCGAATAACCAAAGGGCAGAGAACAGTAAAGGCCAGAAGTCTGCCTGAGACATGTTGCCATCCATTCCAAGGACACAGGTTACCTTCAGTGTCTTTTATAATCTGAAATCCCAAATCAGGATGGGTCGGAGTTGCTGCCTTCTGACCGTCTCTGACAGTCATGACGATCAGGGTAGGTTCTCTTCCAGGAATGAGCAGTATCAGCAACTAGAAAAAGAAAGACTCCTGGGGAAAGAGAGATGCAGCATTGTAAGAACTCAGACTCACATGGCTGTGGGAAGCAGCTGCCAGGAGGCAGTGGCGGGCAGGCGGGGTGCTCAGTACATTCTGCAGTTCTGGCCTAGGAAACATCTGGGTTCCCTGGGCTTTATGTTACTTGGGGATTGATTCTAAGAAACAACCATGCTTTGTGTCTTTAAAAGCACAAATAGGCACAACACCACAGTCACAGTGGACAACCAATAAAAATGGAGACCCAAGAACTGGCTGTAGGGACTGAGAAGTGGAGAGCGCCCTCACCAAGCACAGCTCCTTTGTTTCCTTTAAATGTTTTGCAGGCAGAGGAACAGCAAATGAGAGAAGCCTGTATCTAAGTTCCAAGAGTCCTTTAAACAGGCAGAAAATACATTCTGAGCGACTAAAAAAGCATCGAATCATAGTTCAATGGGCAACGACTGCTTTCTTGGTGCTATACAAAATAGCAGGGCATTCAGAATCAATTTGGGCTTAGAATTGATGAAATGGATAACTGGCTTTTTGTAAATGCGTTGTAACTAATTCTGTCTTTCACTCTAAACTATTTCTAGAGCTAATTCTGAAGTGGTGAAAATCCCTCCCGATATTCACTCGCTATCATTACAGGGAAATTTGAACACTGCCCACAGGTCTCTTGCTTTTGAAGGTGTCAGAGTTATCTGCCCGGCCTTGCTGGAAGTCACTAGCATGCCAGTCTCCCAAGCAAGAGCTCTTTAACAGCACTCTCTCTCTCTCTCTCTCTCTCTCTCTCTCTCTCTCTCTCTCTCTCCCCCCCGCCCCAGCATGCCTTCCTAGAGAGCAAGGCTGTGTGCTCCACCAATTCTCTAGAGACAGTCTTGCCTCTTCCAAGATCTAGTTTTCCTCTGCAATTTCCCTTTATAGCTGAAGCCAGTGCTGAGGTCATTCGGCCTGAGCTGATCTCAATTACACCTCTCTGGCTGAAGCAGAGGTAGGGGTGACCCAGCCCGTTCACCCTGCTTTATTTCCCCTCAGTAAAACACAGGAATCAGAGAAGATATTACCCCAGTTCCCAAAGCACAAACATGCTACATACTAAAACAACTTCCACAAATGACCCCCACGCTTGTAGAGACTTCATTTGTGTACAAAACAGGCATACGATATCAGAACTAACCATCTGCTTTAATAAGCTCACATAAGTAACTTATCATTTGCAAATTACAAAATATAGAGACTCACATGTTTTTTAGCCACATCACAGATACCTCGCTGAATGGCTTCCCCTCTGTTTTTTTCAGAGTTATAATCTTCTCCAGCATGAAAACCAGAAGCACCATGTCTTGACAATATTTCTAAATTGAAATGATGGGCAGATATGAAGAAATGAATTCTAATGCAATCTAAAGCCTTGAGGCTGCAAGGCTGCTACGGTCAAGTACATATCTTCTGGGTCCCTAGCCCAGAATGCAGGCCCAGGGCAGGACAGGCGCGGCCTCCTCATGTGCCAAGTAAATGAGCTAATCGTTGACATTGAGCAATGGATAATGAGTCCGAAATGGAATGTTCAATGCCCAAGACGTGTGTTCATTTACATCACCACACACACACACACACACACACACACGTACATACAGAGTAGTTGACTAGATCATTCTTTCTTCCAGACTCTCCTGAGGATGCTGTCCTCAATATTACAGAACTTGCATTACCATCAGCCCAAGGGTAATGCGTGGTTGGTGGTCGACATTTGTAGAATTATTTGTAGTGTGCTTCTTCTAAGCCTGCAAAGTCAGTCTCTCTCCCCCTCCCTCTCCCTTTCCATCCATTCCCCCTCCCCTTCCCTTCCCCCTCCCTCTCCAGTTCTTTCCCCCTTCCCCTCCCCTTTCCTCTGCAACTCTTTTTCCCCTCCCCCTCTCTCTTCCTCTCCCCTTCCCCTTTCTCTCTTTCCCTCTTTCCCTCAGGAGGAACATATTCTTTGAGGGTGGAACTTTCATTCTTGGTAAAAAAATCAGATGCCCTGCAGGATCCTTCAGAATGATGGAGAGGTAGGTCTTGGGCTGAGATGAGATATGTGCCATGGATCCTCTGCCTAGACCTTGGCATGTCTAGGGGACACCTGCTCCACCCTGTGCCCATGACAAAGCAGGTCAAAACCGAGAGAAGGTAAGGCATGGGTAGGAGAATGACTGGAGAATAGGATGGGAAGCAAGGGCAAGGTTGGATCCCAGTCCCTTCACTGGTTGAGGGTTCTGAGACAAATGGGGAAAATCTGCAGTCATCATCATCAACATCATCACTACCACCACCACCACCATCATCATCATTATCCAGAATTTCAGACTGGTATATCACAGAATGGGAAGGTTAACATAAAAAGTGACTTATCTTAGTATTACACACACACACACACACACATACACACACACACACATACACACACACACACACACACACACACACACACACACGTGTGTATGCTTACACAGTCTTCCCTGACCAGTTCTCCTTTCTACTTGCCCCCATCGCTTACATCATAGATAGTGAAAATCATCTACTGAACTAATATAGACATTCTATCAGAACAAAAATTTCTACCATGTCAGCATCTCTGTACAGAGAAAATATATTTAATGTGTGAAAAGAAAAAGTATTGAGGCACAGTGAGTGGAGGGCAGTGCCATTCTGATATTTTTCAGACCATAAATAAATATCTGAAGCAGGGGCCCTCCCTGCATAGGTGGGTCGGTGGGCACAGGGGTCTTGTGTGCGTAGGTCAGCACTGTTTAACTCTATGCATTCCAGTTATCTGCTGTTGATAAACGCCTCACTCTGTGGTTTGGCAAATCTGGATAATTTAGCTGGCCACAGGTAGCTGCTGTACAGCTAAGTAGGAAATCTTAGCCTTCTATCACTAATCAAGTCCTCACAACCGACAGAAGGGCAAGGTACAGAAGCCAGGAATGCCAGCCACCACACTACTGTAAATTGTGAATTCATTATTTGGGTGAGGCAGAGGTAGAAGTCTAGAGAGATGCCCTTCAACAATCTCACACTTAGTGTATAGGACCAAGCAAACCATCTGCACAGTCATTATGTCACTGGGCTTTAGAAAGTTTCCCTAGAATGTCTGAATTCACCGGTCTTTGTCAAGCAGAAGAGGAGACTCATGAGAGGGACGTTCCTCTTCCTACATATGTCCTCTCCCTACCCTCCCTTCCTCTCTCCATATGCATAGCCTCAGCAAATTGTTCTTAGCTCTATATGGAGGCCTGAAGCTTAACTAATGGCCAACACTTCAATCCTTCATTAACTTATTTATGGTTTGCCAGTTGGGCCGCCTCAGAACCAAGGAGTCCAGGAATATGACGGAGCAAGGCAGACCCTGAGTACCACGCTGAATAGAAGCTGGTGATGCTAGTGTTGTACACGTGACGTGTGCAAGTGTGTGTACATGTACATGTGTGTGTGTGTCTGTCTGCATGTATGTATGATACATACACAGAGAGAAATGTGTTATGCATATATGTTTATGTGTAGGTGTTTGTATGTGAGTTATATATGTATACACATTATTTAGTTTAAATACATGTGTGTGTGCATTATGTGGTACATGTACATGTTTGTGTGTGTATATATATATGTGTATATATATATATATATATATGTGTGTGTGTGTGTGTGTGTGTGTGTGTGTGTGTGTGTGTGTGTGTGTAGGCTGAAGGTCAACACTGAATATATCTAATTTATTTGGAGACTCAGTGACCTTTCACTGACCCTAGAGCTCATTGCTTCAGGTATGCCTACTAGCCAATAAATTCTAACAATCACCTGTTTTTGTGCTCCGAACCCTGGAGTTACAGATACATACTGGGCTGTCCAGTTTTTCTGTGGGTGCTGGAGTCTGAGCTCCAGCCCTCAAGCTTGCTTACAGAGCAAGCACTTTCCTGACTGTGACATCTCCCCAACTTCAGCACTGCACTGTTTTGGTTCCTCCCTCTAAGGTAAAGGTAAGCCAGCTTTACAAAGACCCCTCTTGGGAAGACAGTCAACTCTCTACTCAGACCTATGAGACAAAGCAAAGACGAGAAGTTCCCAATTTTGAAAGGCTGGAGGTTTTTCTAGACACTTCATCAAGAAAAAAGAACAAGTACCGGATCCCAAGCAACCTCGCATGGATACCTAATAGAGCCATGGGCAGTCATGTGGCCAGCAGTATTTAATACATGGGAAGTAAAAACAAAACAAAACAAAACAAAAACTGAGAGGCAAATCAGAGATGCCAGAGACGAAGTAGGGACAATGGTGTTAACATGATCATGTATAAGTTACTGATTGTCACTGTGCTTCTTTGGAAATGGAAATATAACATTTATATTATGTGCATTATATAATATTTTAACAATATAAGCTTTCTGAGCATGTAGAAATATTGCCTCCACAAGAAACCCCTTTAAGTGTTCCTGTGAAAGAGGATCTTCAGTCCTTGGCAATAAGACCCCGTATTGTCTTTCCCAACAGAAATCTTTGCAGAGGGGTGGGAGATAGAAAATTTTAAAAATTCCGAACATGAAAATTTATATACATGAATTATACATGTGTGTATGTGCACTTATTCTGTGTGTATATTTATATACACACATATGTTTCTATCATCCTAAATATACTTCTCTTAGTGATCTGATGGTGTGGATATCTGTGTACAGTGCAACCCATGTCCCCAGACAGGAACCCCCCCCCCGGCATATGAGTGTCATATACCTACTGCTGGCTGAGGCCCCTATACTTCCAGTAAAGATTTGAGATGTTTCTGTCTTCTTTCATACCAGACATTTTTTATTAAATATTCCTATAAAGCAAAGATGTCTTATATTGTATTAACATTTTATGTGATAAAGTCATATCCTATTTCCAAACTACCTGAATGTAGCAAACACAACGTTGGAAGTTGTCAGTGGAGACAAACTACAGCTTTCCACCCTGGAAAGGAAGTCAGAAGAGGGTGGCACAGGATGAAACAGTGAGTAATGATGTCTGGGGCAGGGTAAATCCAGAGAACCCAACTACCGTAAAATGCATCATGACATGTCACTTCCAATTATTGGAGCAAAAGTTCTATGAAGTGAGAGACCTTTGAGTCAAAAAATAAGAGAGAGAGAGACAGACAGACAGAAAGAGGAGAGAGAGAGAGAGAGAGAGAGAGAGAGAGAGAGAGCGCTTGGGAGGCAGACAAAAAGCTCAGTCTGCAGCTATTATAAATGTCCAACCTGGCTACTGATAAGTAGATGACTGTGATCCAAAAAATAAAACAGATACATGGAGATATTTTTAGAAGTTACATACTAGAGCATACACACACACACACACATACACACACACACACACACACACACACACACACA
>NC_034610.1:1370195-1374082 GCF_900095145.1 Mus pahari
AGAGAGAGAGAGAGAGAGAGAGAGAGAGAGAGAGAGAGAGAGAGAGAGAGAGAGAGAATAAATAAATTAAATATATTTTAAAAGACCTGTGGATGGCAGTTATGGGGGAGCCCAGGCTTGGATGAATTTATTCCCTCTAATTCTAACAGTAAATATTAGGGGGAAACTGTGTGCTGCAAGAAATGGGAAATGATCCCTTTACCTCAGTACTTTGTACCCTCCACATCATGTCTGTCTGTCGGCAGCAACAGCAAGCTATACAGTAGAGCCCAGTTTGAAGACTTGGAGTAAGTACCAAAGTGCAGAAGTGTGAGGGAAATTAAAATAGCCGTGACTAACACTCGCTATTGATTAACTTTTACATCCATGCCAAAATTCATGCATTGGGGGCTTAGAGGATGAATCTAACAGTATGGGGATGTGGAGCTTAATGGGAGGTGCTGACGTCACAGTGTAAGGGCACACTGTGCTCAGGAATGGATGAATGCAGTTACTGGGACTAAAGATCACTTCACATTCTCGCAGCTTCTGCCTTGTGAAACAGCAGCCAGCTGGCATCACCAGATCCTTGTGCTTCAATCTTGGACTTGCAAGCTTCCAAGCCTGTGAGAGATTTCAATATCTATTCTTTATAAATTATTCAGTCTCGGGTATTCTGTGATAGCAGCCCGAAAAGGACACACGAGTATGTCAAGTGTCGTGATGAATAGAGCAGGCTGCTTTCAAGAACAGATGGGCAGTGTGAGCAGAGTGGGGCGACAGCTCAGAAACACTGTGAAGGTGAGGGAGGTGGGTCAGGTAGGAGACCAGCCTCAGAATTTCTGACCTAGAGTCAGTTTCAACGGGAGCTTCCAAAGCAGGAAGTCAAAGAGGAAATAAAAATAGTGGCATGGTGTACTAATGAATAAAACACCAAAACAACGACAACAAATGCTTTGTATACAATGGGGATGCCAGAAGGTAAAGAAAAAGGGGTGGGGACAAATATTAGTGAGAACAGTAGCTTATGCATTTCCCAAATGAACGCTCAACACCAAACTGCAGATCAAGGACCTTGACCAAGAAAGGTGGCTACAGTTTGGATGAATGTCCCCAAATGGAGGGATCATGTGTGTGTCTGCAAATGCTTAAAGGTGTGGTCCCCATACCAGTGCCATTATGAGTTGGTGGGATCTTTGGAAGGTGGGCTCTTCTTATTGGTGATTATTGATCATTCAAGATGTGCTCTCAAATCAGTTGGGACCTGGTATCTCAGTTTCTCTTTGTTTTGTTTTGTTTTGTTTTGATTTTTGGTTCCGGGTGCTCTGAGACAGACTTGCTGACATTTTCTGTTGCCTTCTTTAGAGGCCCAAACTTGGCCTTGGATAAGAACTTTCAGAACTATGAGCTATTTAAACACAAACTAATGAAAAACACTTTTGTTTTTGTGAGTCACTCATCTTGTATGTTGCTTCAAGGTAACTTCAAACTGACTGGTATAGGAGTGTTTTTTGAATATCCTCAACATGCAAATATAATATTCAAACTACAGAAAACCAAAGAAGGAAATATGGTCAAAAGCCAGATTCAAATAAAACAAAAACAAAACAAACAAACAAACAAAACACATACCTTTACGTGCTGAGAAGCAAGGGCAGATTTTACCATTTTGTTTGTTCTCAGAAACCAAGCAGGTAAAGAGAGAAGAGAGCGAAGCATTTCCAGTGTTGAGAGAAGACCAAGCAGAGTCATGTGCCCTGAGAACTGCCCAGCAGACGAGAAGGAGAAATGAGAGCTTCGCAGGTCAGCAGACACTGAGAGGCTGACGGCCACCCGAGTGGCCTCCAAGAAATAATGTTCAGAGAATTTTACTCAGAAAGAGAAGGAAGGGAGGAAGAAAAAGAGGGAGAGGATGGTGGGGAGAAGGAAGAAGGGGAGAGAAAAAAGAAAAGAAGAAACAGTACAGAACATAAAACTCCAATACATAAAGATCATCAGATAAGAAATAATAATATGATTTTTTTAATCCTATATACAATTATCTAAGCTTGGTAAAAAGATAGTAACACATTTGAGCACATATAAAACCACATTTTACTCCATGTATCTGGAAAAAACTACCACAGGACAAGATCCATGGGCCAGGAGGGAGGAACGGGGGCTACTTGGTTATTTTGAGGGACTCAAGCTATCCAGGGTAGTTGGATCGGATGTTACCAGACAGTGGGCTTGGATGTGGTATAAAGGTGTAGTGTATATTCTAAAACAACCACTGTTTAAGATACAACTGATCCAACATAAATCAAAAGAGAATCTAATGAAATAACTACTCCACAAAAACCACAAAAGACAACTTTGGAAGGAGAAAGTAGGAATGGTAGGTAGGTACACGTTGCTCTTACAGAGGACCCAGGTTTGGCTCCCAGGTCCCACATTGGGTGGCTTACAACCTCCTATAACTATAGCTGCAAGGAGGTCCAGGAATCCCATGTTCTCTTCTGACCTCTGTAGGCACTGCCCTCACACATATACATATACACAACTACACACATGCAGGCACACATACACACACACATACACACACATATATATGTACATATACATATATATACCTATACATGTATATATATGTATGTATATATGTGCATATGTGTACATATGTGTGCATGTGTGTATAATTAAAAGTTAAAAACAAAGCTAAGAATAACAAACAAACAAGTGACCTATGTGACTAAAGTGACAATAGCTTTCAAAGGTCACAGGTCTAAATATGGCAATTTAAAGAAAAAGTGTCAGAGGACTTTAAAAAAAAACCTCACACGTTATTAACATGGAATCCACACTGGATATAAAGCAGATTATAGGTAAATATAAAACAGATTAGAGGTAAAGGGGCAGAGAGATGTCCCGGGTTAATGGGAGTCCAAAGCGCTATGGAAGTTGTTGATTTCAGACAGAAAAGCCACCAGAGCCAGGATCACTGGGAAGGAGACACACATTGTATCAAAGAAGGAGCCAGAACCCAGGAGAAATTAAGTGTTTTTAATGTGCATGTGACACCAAAGCATGCGAGGCTTTATCTGGAAGGACAAATGAAAGAATCTACTTCTGACATGGGGACATCCACTCCCCTCGGTTACAAAGGGAGCAGGTCCAGCCAACAGAAAATGGGCAAGGACATAGTTTAACTCAACAGCGCCATCGATCAACAAGCAGTATTGATTGATTGGCCACTTTATGTCTAGCCAATAACTGCAGAGCAAACACTGTTCTCCTGCCTACAAAGAAAGTTCACAGACAGACCACACCCTGTGCCGTGAAACACACTGAACACAGTAAGACAGCATACGACAAGTCCAGGCATCAGTAGCAGGGAGAGCTGGAGATTTCAAAGTGCTTAGAGATCAAATTAATTATCCACGAATACAGAGATAAGCCAGAAGGGAATCCCAGGAGTATACAACGAACGCTAATTGAACTGGGCAGGTTTGTTTTGGGTTTTGTTTTAAATGAAGATGTAAAGTCTGGTCAGTGGCGAATGGGTTGGATCTGGGAGGACTTCCAGGAGGAGGCGAGTGTGATCAACATACAATGTGTGAAATTCTCAAAAAACGTATAAGATATGCATTAAAGATAAGCTGGGGCAGTGTTGACACATGCCTTTAATCCCAGCACCCAGGAGGAAGCGGCAGACAGATCTCTGAGTTAGAGGCCTCACTAGTTTACAGAGTGAGTTGTAGGACAGGCACACACAGAAGTTCTGTCTCAAAAAACAAAAACTGTGTGTGTGTGTGTGTGTGTGTGTGTGTGTGTGCGTCCGTGTGTGTGTATGTGTGTGTGTGAGTGTGTGTGCATGCGTGTGTGTGTGCGTGTGTGCGCGCGTGTGTGTGTGTGTATGTGTGTGTGTG
>NC_034610.1:1375001-1376740 GCF_900095145.1 Mus pahari
AAAAAAAAGAAAAAGAAAAAAGGAAAAAAAAAGTAAGAACCTTTTTAAAGCTAAATAAAATCTAAAGTAGAAAAAAAAAAAAAAAAAGAAAGAAAAAAAAGAAAAAGAAAAAAGGAAAAAAAAAGTAAGAACCTTTTTAAAGCTAAATAAAATCTAAAGTAGAAAAATAAGTAATAAGTCCTAAAAGCAGAGATCCATGAAATAAAAAAAAAAAAAATAGAAATCAACAGAACGAACTAACTGGTACACACTTGTCTGTAAAGATAAATAAAGCTTTAAATGCCTCTAGCCAGGCTCTGAGGAAAAGAGAAAAGACACAAACTATTAATACTGAAGATGTAAGGGGCCAATTATCAATATCACGGGCATTAAATGGATCATTAAAAGAACTCAGTGCAGACAAATGCACAGCGAGTATTTACCTGATGAGCCATCTCTTCAACCTCGCTGCCTATTGTAGCCCAGGCTGGCCCAAATTCTCTTCCTACTGTAGCCCAAGCTGGTCTCACACCGAAGATCCTCCTTCCTCAGCCCTTTGAATGTTGGTAATCTCTTATGAAGTTGAATATACTCACAGCAAATAATCCAAGAATTCTGATCCTTATGATTTACTCGACTTAGTTGAAAGTCCACGGCCCCATGAAGAAAGTCTGTGCATAGATTTAAAATTCCAAAAGGTAAAGGCAATAGAGATTCCTTCAGTAGGTAACAAAGAAAGGCTTTGCAAATGGGAAATAAGTATGCCTGTGGAGTGAGTGTCTGGGCAATGGGATAGTATGCAATGCTCAAAAGAATGGAGACATCAGGTTATGCAATGACACAGAGGAAAATTCCTAAACACTAAGTGAACGGATGTGGCATGAAATGCCTGTGCACCCTGTGGCTCTAAGGAGACGGCACTGTAGACTTTGGACACAGGGACTAGGTTAGTGAGATAAGGAGGTTGGGTGAGCCCAGAGGGTCTTTAGAGCAATGGAGATCATTTTTATGATACTACTACGATGATGACGATGTATCATTACACATCTGCTGAAAGTTGCAGGATACACACCAACTACAGCCTGATGCAAACGATGCCGTTGAGAGACAAGGTCTGCAATGGACTCTAGAAATGGTGTCTGGGGTGAGAGTTTGACGTCGTGAAGAGGAGGAAACCTCTGAACCTATCACTTGGTGGGTTTGCTATGAACGTAAAACTGTTCTGAAATTTTGATCTTATTTGAAATGTTTGTGTTGATAACAAATGCATTTCTCTTTTTCAAAAAGAAAATTATTTCCCGGTGAGAAGCTTCTTCCTTTTGCTCCTTCGTGGCTGTTCAGGAAGACACTCGCGGTGTTCTTCTTAGGGCTAACTTTACTGAGTACCACGGGGTAGGTAGATTATAGAGGAGGCCGCATAACCTTCCCATTCTAGAGGCCAGAAAGCATCAAGATTTAAGCTATACTTGGAGTTGTTTTGAGGTCTCTGAGAAAAATGTTGGTCCCAGTCTGTCCCCCAGCTTCTGCTGATACAGTGGTGACCTTGAACCATCCACTAGCCACTTTCATATTCTCCCTAAGTATGTCTCTGTCTTTCAAGTTTACTTTGTGTGGGGGCACTCATCACACTGGATCAGGGGCACACATCATATAACCATAGATCTGAAGATCTCCCATGCTCATGGATTGGCAGGACTAACATAGTCAAAATGGCCATCCTGCCAAAAGCAATTTACAGATTCAATGCAATCCCCATCAAA
>NC_034610.1:1378580-1411381 GCF_900095145.1 Mus pahari
AAATAATAAAAAAAAAAAAAAAACAAAAAAAAACAAATATCCGGGACAGCTTATCCAGCACCCAGGATGAGGACTTCAGCAAATAAGGACAAGCCACTTAGGACCCCTCTAAGTGTTTGATGCTATGGATGGTATGCTGGGGACTCAGAACAGATCCAAGCTTTTGAGAGCATAACAAAGATGCCGCATAGCCACAGTAATCGCACAACGAATGCAAGAAAAGATGCTGGAGATGAGAGATACCGTATGGTCCGAGTACCAGGTCTGGATAGACTACTACTGGCTTGAAATAACCTACTTAAGGATGGAGCCTCACCCTGCAGAAGCCTCCTGGAACTGTAAGGGTTCTGCTGTGAGGAAAGGGAACCAGCAGAGAAAATGTCTGCACCTGCCCAGAGAGCCCTACATGTCCCTTTGAGTGTCACTGAGATCCATAAGGGGTTAGAGCAATGACAGGCTGGAAAGATCAAAGAGTGAAAACTTACCCACACTGAATCCACACAATGAATGTGGGCTCTGGGTGAAGGTTTCAGGATAAATCAGTCAATCGCAGGAGGAGTAGGAAGGTGGCTTTGAGTGAGGGCATCACAGCAGGAGTGGAGGGGCCTCTCCGAGAGGAAATCCTAGCATTGGAGGAGTGGAGAGGCCTCTCTGAGAGGAAATCCTAGCATTGGAGGAGTGGAGAGGCCTCTCCAAGAGGAAATCCTAGCACTGGGCAAGCTTGCATTGAGCCACCCCTACACAAGAGCCACTGACAAACAGACCAGTTCTTTCCCACCGTGCTTGATGTACCCATTCACAGAAAGAGCTACAGCTGGGACCCCGACATCCGGGGAAGCTGTGAAACTAGCCAGCTGGCAGGCTACTACTCTCCGAAGCTGTTTTCCTTGACGGCTACTTCCTACAGCTTCCTTGGAGAATCCTTCAAATGCAACCTAACCTCACTGTCAGACAAAACCTCCCCTTCCCATGCCCCATCAGCTATGGGGGGAGGGTGGCAGAAGATGGCAAGTCCTTACCACACCCCCACTCCCTCATCCCCACCCCACCCCCACCCTCAAGCCACTGGAGAAGACACAGGCTTTCGGGGAGGGGAAAAACAAATGCAATTAAGAAAAATTGTATTGCTCAAATTTCCAATTACATAAATCAATGATACTGTCTTCAATACTGCGCTGCGTGCTATGTATCACACGGATTTATAGGCTTCGGGATTGATAGGGCAGCTCCCATCCCTATTACGTCAGCAGGTTCTGTATCTCTTGGTGTCAGCAAAATAAATAAATAAATAAATATGGTTCCTTTTACATTCAAGATAAAATCACATTGTATTTTCCAAGTACATGTCATCTCAAAAAAAAATATGCTTAGGCAGGGTTTTTTATATAAATAATTCTCCACTGGGCCATCTATCTGAGGCTGCATTTTTCGTTCTTCCTTTTCTTTTTATTTATTTTTTTTTTAAGTTGGCTTAAGGTGTTATCCCCCTCCCCCATTTTATTTTTCAAATTAAAGAAAAAACCTTAGGAGTTCATCTCTAATAGGCTGAAGAAGAACGACATTTCTGATAGATAACATTTTTAAGTGATTGTATTTTCTCATCTAAGCTTTTGGGTCTATAATCATAAAGCTTACCTCCTTACCTGTCATTAGCATGCATATCCATAGTTTAGAGTGTTCAAAGGTTCTGCAATAACTCATTAGCATCCTTTCCTTTTATGTGTCCTTGACAATTTTCTCCTAAGGATTTCTTTTTATTTACGTAGGTGTATGCATCTGTGTCTGTGTCATGCGAGACAGGAGTAAGTGGTTGCCTGCGGAGATGCAGAAGAGGACATCAGGTCCCCTAGAGCTATAGGCAGCTCTGAGCCATCTGATATGGGTGCTGGGAACCCAACCTCATTCCTCTGCAAGAAAGCAAGCGCATTTACTGCAGAGCCATCTTTCCAATCCCCTTCCCCTTTTTTTCTTTTAGCTTTTTGATTTTTATGGAGCCTGTGAGTTTTATATTTGGATTCCTAGTTATATTTTTGATCAATACTATTGGCCAGAGCTCATCTAATTCAAAAAATAAAACTCTGGCTGGAGATATGGCTTCATTGGGAAAATGTGTTCTACACAAGCAAAGGGACCTGACTTCAGATCCCCTGATCCCATATATAAAGAAATCTGGCATGGCAACACGTGCCTATAATCCCAGCACAGAGAATGGAAGACAGAGGAGAGAGGACCTGTAGGGCTTGCTGGCAGCCAGAGTGACCCTGCCTCCAAGATAAATAAGTAAATAAATAAATAAAACAAAACAAACAAAACAAAAACAAAAAAAAGCAACTATGAAAGACCTCTGGCCTCCACACATTGTGCTTATAGGAAAATCTACACTTATACACATAAGCACATACACAGAAAAAACATGAAAACGAACCCATTGCTTCCCTGCTGTTTCATGTAAATGTTAAAGCAATAAGCAAACATTATAAGATCAGGAATTTTCCCCTTGATGTCTCCTTCTATAAAACTAGTGTGGTAAGTTTTAAGAAATTTCATTCTAGTATTTTTCCCATATGCAATATATTACAGTAGTTATAGTCATTATAAAACTTGCCACCTCGCATTATCAGTTATGGTAGGTCTCTAGTAGCAGCCATTATCCTTGGCTAATGGATAGTCGGAGCCAAGCCTGGGCCACTGGTGCCTTGGCTTACAGGAACCATGGGAAACTGGATAAGCTTAACCTTGGCCATTTTTCATCTTTCACACTTTCTTCCATCCACAGTAATTTCACCAGACCATCCTCATCCCCTTTCTTGCTCCATGTCGCTAAGTGAACAAGTCGTCCTGGGATAGTCTTGGATCTTATCTTCCCTGTTGGCATACAGGAAAATATGGTCCCAAAGCCCCAATGTTTAGAAGTAGGTCTAGGAGTGGAGGGTGGGAGGGGGGAAGCAGGGTGAGAGCCAGGGAAGTAAATCCTCAGTCAGCCTCAAGCCTGAGGACCTACTGTGTGCCCTGGAGGGTCAGGGCCCTCTTGCTATAAACTGCTTGGCTCTACTTTCTTCTCCGGAACTGCCCTGTGTCTGAATCTCCGTAAGGAGAATCTCAAAGGGCAAAAAAAAGGGAGAAAAGGCCCCAATCCAGCTGGCTGGGTCCCTGAGAGTCAGTTCTCCATAGCATCCAATACGTTTGCTGTTACCCATAAATCCATTCACACCCACCTGGCCTCCTATGGATGCTCCTAGCTCAGTGCTGGGTCTGAGGCTCCAAGTGATGCCAATGCTTAGTGGGCAGGGTACCAGGATCCAGTAGCCTTATCACCTTAGGCATCTTCAAAACTGTGTAAGAAAAAGAGTAGGAGCTTTTCCATATTGGACTCGATTATTTCAAATCCTATATATTTCCTAGAGGCAACTTGGGCTCCAGAGCTGATTCCAGGGGACCACTGGCAGCAGGAAGTGCTATGCACAAGGCATGTGACTTCAGAGATGAAGTGCTTCCTCTAACAAGCCGGGCTAGGTGATGTGTACATGTGTATGACATTTTAAGGAAGTCACGGATAATCTCATCACCTTCCATGAATGTCAGTGTTTATTTGATGTTCCCCACTGACTATAGGTTGATTCATCTGTGGATGTTAGATAATGCTCAGTGCTTTCCAAATAAGAGGCTAGCCTTTGTTACCCATAAAATCACATGGGATTTATGTGAACATGGACCCCACCACTACAAACACACTTCATGGAAACTTAAGTTATAAAAAGTAGCATGGAATTTAGCCCACTAGTAGTGTATACTACCCTTTGTAAAAGTAAAACAAAATAATATAAATGCAATGAAGGGGAATTTGAAAGGAACTTGGGAAAGTATCATATGAGATAACAAATATAATAAGATGTTTCATGATACTGAAGTCAGATGATTACTTATCACTAGGATGAGTGCTGCGTAAAATGCAGTAGCAATTTTGACCAAAAATTAAACATATAATTTAGTGATTTATTCTTAATGTGCATAGAGTTGCCTTTTTGACTTGGCACAACAGTGTATTGTGTTCTGTCTTTTCAGGGCCACACCATCACAAGGACAATCACTCTGTGATCCAGAATCCCAGCATTCCTGGTGATTCAAGACCCACTCCCCCCCACCTCAGCTTCAAGTGATTGCTTTGAGTATAGTTCATAAAAATAAACTTCTTGTTTTACCGAACAACTTTACTCTACTGAACACTTTCTACTATTTTTTTCCTATGGCTTATCAGATAAGTAGACAATCCAGCAAAGTATTTGTATATAATTAAGAAGACATATGAGGGCTGGGTAGATGACTCAACTCCCAAAAAGCTCAACACTAATCATGAGGACCTGTGCCCAATCTGAAGAGCTCCTGGTTTTGGTTTTGGTTTTGAAGCCAGGCATGGTGTTCATTGTAATCCCAGCACTGTGGAAGAGGAGACAAGCAGGCATCTAGTGCTCAATGTCTGAGCAGCTCAGCCTAGCCTACTCAACAAGTTCCAGGCCAGTGAGAGACCCTGCCTCAAAACAACAAGGTGGTCAGCACCTGAGGAGTAACACTGAGGTTGCCCCTGGCTCCCTGTACACATGCATCCATTGGAACGCATATGAACACACGTGTGCATGTGCACATGTACACATATACACACATGGCTCAGAGTGTGTCTATGCCAACCTACCTTTTCGCAGACAGTTTTGCAACAATGCCAAACTGTTTCCTGGCACCTATGAAGCAGTTGTTGAGCTAAATTGATCATATCCATTGGTCCATGTGACTTCATATGAAAGACACCTTAGAGCCTAAAATGCATTGTAGGGGCCAGGTGAAGAGGGGCGCACTCATAATCCCAGCACTCAGGAGAATTGTGAGCTGGAGGCTAATCTGGGCTACATACCAAGACTCTGGCGTCAAAAAGAAACAAAAGGTAATTCAAAAACTACAATTAAAACTCTACCCTTAATAAGTCTAGGTGATTTTCAAGTCCAATCCAATTATTTCTTTAAGCACCTGAGAAGCCCTTCTGACCCTTTCTCAGCATCTTCTCTCAACCCTAGAAAAAGCATCCCCAACAGCCTTGAGTATTGCATGATGCTCCTCGAGACCTTTCCTCCCTCCCTAGTGCCCTTGATTAGAGCAGCTTACTCTATGTGCCCCATCTGTAATGTGTGCTGAATGTGAAGGACAGGGAAGAAAGTACTAACCATGGAATGCTTTCTGGGTATCAGGCTCCCTGGGGTCTCTTTTGTGATGTGCCCTTTCTAGGCTAGAGTCCTCTCACACCTCCACTTTATCAAAGGGCTACTTCCCAGAAGCAGCTAAGTACTTCTCCCAGCACCCCGGTTCTTTCTCACATTTGCCTCACAGATGGCATTTCTCTTATTGGAAATTACGTGTGTTTGTCTCCCCTAAGTGGAACTCAGGGTAGTGAGCACCTCCCATGGTTCTTGCCCACTTCTGAGCCCCAGTATCAAGATCTGTGTCTAAACAAATGAATCACTGAACGAATTCGTGAAAAGCAGCTCTGTGACTCAACGCACAAGACCGAGGGCTGACGTGAAAATCTGAGCCATCTCTTTCAAACCTTTGGTTCGTCTCATCTGAGCAGTGGTTCTCCTGCCTGTAAATCATAACAATCACTGGGAGAATTTACTGAACTGTAGATTCCCAGGTAATCTCTCTCCCAACAATTCTGACTCAATAAGATCTAAGCTCACTGTTTTAATCCATATAAGGTGTCTTAGACAGGGTTTCCACTCCTGCACAGACATCATGACCAAGAAGCAAGTTGGGGAGGAAAGGGTTTCTTTAGCTTACATTTCCACATTGTTGTTCATCACTAAAGGATGCAGGACTGGAACTCAAGCAGGTCAGAAAGCAGGAGCTGATGTAGAGGCCATGGAGGGATATTCCTTACTGGCTTGCTTCCCCTGGCTTATTCAGCTTGCTCTCTTATAGAACCCAAGACTACCAGTCCAGGGATGTCACCACTCACAAGGGGCCTTTCCCCTTTGATCACTAATTGAGGAAATGCCCCACAGCTGGATCTCATGGGGGCATTTCCCCAACTAAAGCTCCTTTCTCTGCGATAACTCTAACCAGTTTCAATTTGACACACAAAACCTGCCAGTACATAAGGGTTTCTTACATTCATGCAGGTTGAGAGAATATTGTGCTATATCACACTGCTTTTGTTCTATCAGGGAAGTAAAGACATGCTGGGGAGGGAGGACTTTGCTCAGAGTATGCACAGTGTACATCCAGCCTCCTGTGCCTGTGAACAAGACCGACCTTGAGAGATTCAATCTTCTTTCTGTACTTGAGGTGATTTGTCTTGTATTTATTGAATTCCTCTGATGAGCCACGCATTGTTGTCAGAGCTACAAACATGTCCAGCCCACAGAGAAGACAGGGGATCTGCCAGTAAGTAAGAGACAAGTATTAGAGGGACTTAGCTGGTATCTGTGATAGAAAAGAGAAGGGACAGTGCTTAGGATCAAGTCCCTAGGGAAGATCTCACCCGGGAGCAAAATGTGACCCAAGGGCAGAATTAAAACAGGAGCCATCAAGGGGAACGGTGTGTAGAGGAAGAAGAGTGGCTAGGATAGCCACAAGGAAGAAAGAGGCTGCCATGCCCAAGGCAGAGAAGGTGGCCTGTAGCTGATGCACAGTGGAAATGACAGCACTGAGAGGCAGGAAGGTAGTTTAGTGTGTGTAGTGCTCGCTGTGTAAGGGTGAGGACACTCTGTCAATCCTTAGCACTCAAGCCATAAGAGGCTGAGCATGACAGAAGGCACTTGCAAACCCAGAGCTGGGGAGGGGGAGACAAGGGACTGGAGGGTCTCTGCAGCTCGCTTGACTAACCAGTGAACTGTAGGTTTAGTGAGAGACCCTGACTAAAACTCGGAAAGTGGAAAACAGATGAGGAAGACGCCGGATGTCAACTTCCTGCTTCCAATGGCATAAATATAGATGTACTTCTGTCTCTTGGTCTCTCAGCCTCTCCTTCCTTCCCTCTCTTCTCCTCCCTCCCTCCCATTAGTTTTCTCTAAACTTGCCTGAAACCAAGAGTCATTTATTTATATTAATACTGAGTTAGGATTCTATTAAATCTAAAAGGCTGGTGGAGGTCCCTGGACCTCTATACCTAAGAAAATTCCCCAAGGGAATATTTATTAATTTATTAAACAAACAAAAAGGTTTTTTTCCCCCCTAAGGATGAGATAAGACAAACTCGACTAAGATCACCAGACATCACATCGCGTGGGCTTTGTTACCTACAGTAAGCTATGAATCTTGCAACTTCCTCTGAGTGCTGTAAGAGGCATTTGCTAATTACAAGAATATTATCTAATTATACATCACTGAATCTAAGGTCTTCCTGACTCCAGAATGAAGGAGGAGCTAGAAGTGTGAGGAAAGAGACTAGAAGGTGAGAGAAGACAAGGAGGACATGGGCATAAACCAGGCAGGGGATGACAGTGCTGTGCATCAGTTAGCGCTGTGTAACATTTTCATAAGCACCCAAACTAAAGCACTACCACAGAAACCCTCCTCAGCATATAATTCTCCAGGTCAGAAATTTTAGCGTAGTTTAGACAAATGATTAATTCTGCATCTTGTCTCAGTCAGATATCTTGGTCAGCTAGCAGTAACCAAGGGAAACAAGAGGCAGAGCTGTGCTCCGTCTCTGTCACTGCCCGTGCCTGGTCTCTTCAGACTGTGATAGTTGTAGTGAGAAAGAACAAGTTCCAGTGTAGCAAACCATCTTGACTGGTGTTGCTATTGTCATGCTGACCAAGGGTCAAGCTCATGTTGAAGGAAAGAACTCAAGCATGGGGATGTCAGGAAGCATGAGAGAAGGAGCAGCTGAAGCCTTCCTTGTGCGACTGTGATGGGAACTGGGGATGGGGATGGGAGGAAGGAGAAGGAGATGAATCTTTACAATCTTGAGACATGGAAGTCAACAAGACTGGGCAGTTTCGTGTGGAGAGGGAGGGGAGGGGAGGAATGGTGAATGTTTTTTCTAGATTGCAGATCTGAGCAACTAGTCGAGAGTGATGGCACTCTCTTTCAAGCAGAAGACAGGACAGCCCAAATCACCGCCCTGTCTGAGCCTGACCACAGTTGTGTGCAGCAAGAGAATTGCGTGGTTTCCCATCTCACACCTTAAGACCCCAAAAGCATTCATTCGTGGGAGTTATAGGACCAGATATCAACATATAGAGGGTTTAAACTGATAATTCTCTCCATTTCAGTTTCAACATAACCATAAGCCCATTCCATACTGTCGTAAATAATACGGTCTTAGGCAAACAGCTGTTTTCTACCAGGGAAAGCAGTGAGAAGAATGTCATTATTTATAGTTTTGTGAATCTCTTTACAGTCTAGTTTAATGGAATGGAACTGACGGCTTCTCTCTGCTCTGTGTTTAGTCTGCTAGGGTATTTGCTTGGCTTTACAGCCATGAAGAGAGCTCAGTCTGACCCCGGTACTCAGTTAGGAAGGGTAGAGCACATTATGGCCTCCGACGATAACTGTGATCATCCAGGAGTCTTCGGCCTGACCTCTACATGGGGTCGCTTATGGAAGATGAGTTTTCGAATGAGATCTCAAACCACACAGAGGAGGTGAAAATCTATCTGACTGATCTTGACTCTGTTGATTCATACATTGAGGACTGAAAACATCTTAGTTCATTAGTCTATGCTCATCTTCCTATGGTTGACATATGTTACACACAAGAAGATACTTGTGTGCTAAGATGACCACAGACTTCACCAAGCAAATCTCGAAGCACTGAGAAGCCATCAGACTCCCTGCGGCAAATGGGCATTTCCCAGAAGTCTAATTTTTGCTTGAAAGCTCCGACTTCACCATTGGCAGTGATACTGTCAGTTGTTTGCCCAGAACTGACAAGCTCCCTCCTTCATTTTTAAGACAGGATGTCTGCCAAATACCCAAGTCTGAATAACCAGTGTGTCTATCAGTCATTTTCAAGGTGAAAAGAATAGTGTTTGATGAAAGAAGCCGCTAGCCTGGCGCAGGACTCCATCAGCGATGCCCCCTGTAGATAGCTGCTGACCCCATGGGTCCTGTTGTTTCCCATAACACTAAAACGTTATATGTTCAAGGTCAAGATTCCTAATATTAGTTATCTTTACATTCTTTGGCGATCATGCAGAGATTTCTGTCTTTACAGGGGGTAGCTGGTGGAAGAGAACACCATGCATGTGAACCTTGTTTGAGTCTATTGCCTTGATGCAGGCTCAGAGGACAATACGTTTGTACCATCATTGTCTCTGACCATCTGAACAACTCACTGAAAAGGGCCAGCAGCATCTAATGAGTAGTCTACAAATACTTTTATACCCAAACTGTTGCCTCTGTTTAAATGACCTCCAGGGCCTCTTGGAAGAACCTACTCATTCAGTGAACATTTACATACACAAAATGTATGGGCTTTGCTATACCAATTTGTATCAGCAAGCTTCTCCCTCTCGCTAACCATTCTACTGTGTGTCTAAGGGGAAGTATCAACCTTGAGAACAAGCTGGAAAGACATGTTGTTTATTTGGCAAGTGTTAGACACACATCACTCTGAGTGATTTCCGTGCGTAAGAAAACAATCAGAATAACTGTACAGGTGAAGAGGCAGGAACAGATGCAAACCTCAAAGTCAGGGATGGAGGAACATGGGGTTGGGCTCAGCATGAAGATGCTGGGCTGGGCTGGAGAAAGCATAGGGAAGGGAGTGGGAGAGTGGTCAGTGAAGGCTGTTATGTGGATATCTCTCAGAAGCCAGTCCATGAAGGACAAAGATTGGATTTTTTGAGAGAGAGAGAGAGAGAGAGAGAGAGAGAGAGAGAGAGAGAGAGAGAGAGAAAGTTGCCCTCGTTGTATGGTCTGGTTATGGCTGGGATCACACTTCAAACTGTCACTTCTGTGAGCCACTGCCCTCTGTGTGGGTCATCTACTGCCAGATCAATTTGTGAAGCACAAATAAAATTGTTTCTTCATTTAGGGATTAAGCTTAAAGTGTGCACATGCACACACATGGAGACACATACACACATGAATGAGCAAACACACACACACACACACACACACACACACACACACACATACACACATACACACGTGTGCTCAGAATGCTTAAAACTCTGCTAGATGCTCTACCATGATCAAGCAAGGTTCAGCAGTTGCCATGGTCCTACCCACTCACCAACCTTGTGGTTTGGGGATTCTATCAACATGGATCCCGGAAGCCAGTTCCAACCAGCTTAACAGAGTAAGTGTGGGCTGAGATGTAGCAAGGGGAGCCTGGGATGGGTAAACTGACTGGTGTGTGTGACTGAATGTAAACACGCGATTCTCTGTTATCAAGGAACCCCTGGGAAGACTCCCTTTTCAGTTCTTAGAATACTGTGTGCTGTCTCCAGAGGCCATTGCCTTCCTACCCAACCCAACTCCTTCCCCATGTGTGAAAGTCCCCTTCTTTCTCTTCTCCACCACCCCCCTTGGGACTTTGTCCTGATGCAGGTCCCTGAGAGCTCTTTAGGAAATGTCAAAGCTTGGTCCCTACCCCAGACCTGCTCCAAATCTGCAACCTCTAGGTGTACTGCAGGTGAAGAAGTTCTATACAGACAATGAGTGACTTAGGTGTGACAATTGCTCATTTGCTCATTAGTGCCCTTGAAGACGGGCATGGCTTAGTCCTAGCCATGTTCCTCCCAAGCACCTGCTGCATAATAGGTGGCCGGCAGCTGATTGGTCCATTGATGAAGGAACCGTAGTTGAGCACGTGGGGATGGGACTCCTTACATTATTTATGAATAACTTCTGAACACAGCAGTACCAGAAACACTGAAACATACAAATGAATTAATTTTAAAGGGGTCCATTTTTATCCTTAATTAATTGTTAATTTTTATTTTTATTTATTTTTTATTTTAATATCTTAATTTTATTTTAATTTTTAATTTAATTTTATTTTATAAAATTTACATAAAGATATTTCTTTAATTTTTAAAATTATATTAATTTGCTTTTATTAATAATTAATTAATTGACATTAATTGCTTGTGTATCTGCATGAGTTGGGTAGCTATGCCATGGCATGCATGGTCTCTGGAGATTAAACTCACATCACAGGCTTGTGCAAGAAGCACTTTTACCAGCTGAGCCATCATACCAGCACTAAAGTGCCTGTTTTTACGTGTTTGTTTATTTGGATCCGTAACAGCCATACCTTTCTTGAGAACTCTTTATTACCAAGGCATTAAGATGAAATAAAAGAAAATGCATATGCCCCAGGAATGAAACCATCAAAATATATGTATACATTTTTAATTAGTCCTTAAATGTTGACCAATGAATCTTTATGACAATTATTGACTGTGTAACATTCCCCGTGGATTAATATCCAGTGGAATCTGCATTTAAATTTCTTTCAATCAATGTTTTCAATTGGTTTGCCTCCCCCCCCCCTTTCCTTTTCTCTCTCTCTTCTTCCTTTTCAGCAAACAGGCTGTTGTGAGAGCAGTTTGTCATTTTTAAGTCAGAAGGATTAGGCTCTGACTAATTGGAAGGTTTGCCCATTATTTAAATGAAACTTGTTTGCAGTTTCATCACCCGTGTGGATCTAGGAAGGCGGCAGGCTGGCCCATCAATTTGGTGAGAAAGGAATAAATGAATAAGGAGACTGACAGCGCTCTCCCAGGGGAGGCTCTGTCACAGTGCTGTTTCCTCTGTATTAATTATCCACCTAAAACTGCCTCCCAAGGCCATACAGTCATCTGCCCTGCTCCTAGCTCCCATGGCAGCGTGGCTCGCCTTCTTCTGGAGTTTGGGTCCCTGGCGGCAGCAAGCCCTAAGTGCTGTCTGCTTCCAAGAGCATTTCTGGAAGCTGCAGCTGGGACTTCCTGGAGTTATTTCGGTTTTAAGACACCTCTGAGAGGGAGTGTGCTTCCAGTCTCTGCGGAATGGACTCCTTTGCAATTTGAGTGTCCTTTCATAGTTAGGATTCCAGAGATGCTACCAGCTTGGTGCGTTGTGCTGTGCTGTGCTGTGTTGTGAAGGGGTGTAGGGTTGGGAGGCATCACTGGTAGATCACTCAGAAGTTCAGACAAGCTAAGTTCTGGAGCTGACACAGAGGGAGAGAGGACTATCTATGCCACCACCCCTTCCTGACAGTACTGTCAGGGTAAAGGAAGGAGGATTCCAAGTCAGTAGAGAAGGTTTTCTTTACCACAACCCCCAGAGAGAGAGAGACAGAGAGACAAAGAGAGAAGCAGGGAGACAGACAGAGACAGACAGAAAGAAACGGAGACAGAGAGAGAGAAAGAGACAGAGAGAGTTGCGTGTGGAGGCTCAAGCAGCAGAGGACAAGGTGAGATATACTCAGAGGCTCAAAGCTGGAGGTCTCCCACAGTGAGTGCCAATCAACCCTCCCTTCCATTTGTTCAGCAACATTAGTGCTTGAGCTATATTAAATCCCATTCTCACTTCAAGGTGTAGTTTACTGACGATCAGATAATAAACAAGAAGAACCCGGCTACAAAATATTTTGGAAAGTAGAAAGATGTCCAGTGGGGCGGGCAACCGTGGAGTTTGCCCACTCTGGTCACAGCAAGCACACCCATTGCCTCTCTCTACAACTTCTCTTTGCTTCATCTGGTTGTGCCCTGCTCTGTCCCAGAACTCAGCCTAGATAATGTCAGGAGATGACCTTCGAGCCTGGCCTTCCCCAGCACACCAGGGTCTCTCCCATCAGTGTGGCTACTCCCCTATTCTACCATACCCCTTGGAGATAGGCAAGACTTTTCAGAACTGCTCCAGGAAGTAATTATGGCCCTGTTCTGAAACCTAGCTTATTAGATGCATGGGAGGAAAGAGAAGGTGAGGATCAAGATAATTCATCCCCCACCCCACCTCCTTTCCTTTCCTGGGGGCAGGGGGAAGATGCATAAGTTTCTTGACAGAAAGGAGATTAAAGAGATCCACAAAGTCACAAAGCTCTACTTGCAGTTTCTGTCACACTCCTTTGCCATTCTTTGCCCCTATAGCTCAGCCTGCTGGGGTGGAGGACCTTCCTTCTACAGGGGGTTCCCCACTCTCTAAAGCATTTTCTTCTACCCACTTCCCTAGTTTGCTCAACTGGGGATGTGACTCCACAGAGGAATGAACTTCCTGAGTCACAGTGCATGTTTCCCAGAATGCTTCCTTGCCTCCAGCATCCCCTGTGGTGTACCAGGAAACCACAGGCAGAAAGGACACATCTGCCTATTTCCAGCTTTTCTTCGGTGTCTCTGATAACCTTTCATGTTCTGCTTTGGCCAATCAGATGAGTGTGTTTACTTATTCGACCTTCGACTTTCAAAATATCCTTCTCCAATTAAGCAGCGTTTTGTCACAGTTAGTTCAGTGAGATCTTCCCCATGACTTTAGTGTTGGCTCCGCTACCATGATCAAGCGCTGGCTTGTATCCCAAAGACGCAGGCATGGCTCAACATACAATAGACTTAAAAACAAAAAAACATATTATCACGTCAATAGGTATATATTTTTTTAAAAGCCTTTGACAAAATCCAATAGGTCTTTCTGATAGGTGTCCAAGAGTAGGATTGGATGGAACAGATCTCAAAATAATAAAAGCTATAAATGACAGATTCACAGTCAACATTGTGCTAAACGAAGACAATCTTAAAGCAATTCCATTAAAATTAGGAAGGAGACAGGGTTGCCATTGCCCCCACTCCTTTTCAATATGGTACCCAAAGCACTAGCTGGAGAAATCAGGCAAGAGAGGGAAATTGAAGGGATACAACTAGGGAGGGTAGTCAATTAAATGATACTATACATAAGAGATCCCAAAACATTCCAGCAGAAAACTTATAAAAGTGATCAACATTTTCAGTGAAATGTCAGGATACAATATCAACTTTAAAAACCAGTAGCCTTTTTAATACTAATGAAAAACAACACAGTGTAAGGGAGATCATAAAAACACTCACATTCAGAAAAAATGTGAAAAACATGTCTCAAATGTCTTTTGAAAGAGAAACTACTAAAATATCTAGGAATAAACCTTACCCACGAGGTGATAGGCCACTGCATTGACAGTTTAGGTCTCTGAAGAAAGAAATGAGGAAGACTTAGAAAATGGAAAGACCCCTCATTTTTCTTACTGTAAAAATGGCCATCCTATCAAAATGAATTCACAGATTGGATGCAAGCTCAAGAAAATTCCCCTTCCTTCACAGCTAGGGGAGGGAGAAGTCTTAAAATTCTTATGGAATCACAAAAGATTTCAAATAGATGGAGAGATCCTGGGCAAAAATAGTAATGTGGGAGGGATTTCCAAGCCAGACTTCATGCCACATCTCAGGGCTTCAAAAATAAAAGTACCATGGGGCTGGCACAAAGGCAGACATATGGGCCAACAGGAGAAAGTAGAAGACCCAAACATGAGAGCATATAATAGCAGTCATCTCATGTTTGACCGAGATGCCAACAGTACACAGTGTTCGGCCTCTGTGTCTTTATACTTCCGTGAATGCTTTTCTCTGCTCTATTCATCTGTGAATATTTCAGCAATGCCCAACTGTCTTGTCTACTGAGGCTAACTATGAGATCATGATGACCCACTGGCTCTGCTTTCCCGCTTTAACACTGAATACATTATTTTGGGTCTTTTGCCTCTTTATGTAAAGTTTAGAATTGGTTTCTCAATGCTGAGAAAATAATTTTCAGGCATTTGATTTAGATTGACCTTAATTTGTAAATCACCCTGGGAAGTCTGATATCTTTATCATGATGAATCTTCCTATCCATGAATATGAGATAGCTCTCAATTCACTCAGCTCCTTATTTTCGTTCACCACACTTCAGCAATGCCTTTATATGGATCGTAGTAGGTTTTGTTAGGTATGTAACTAAATCTTTTCATTGAGGTGCTACTAGACTGACATCTGTACAGTAGCTTAACATTCTACAGCCTTGCTCAAATCAACTTCCTAGCTCAGGAGAGGCCTTGTGTTGTCTTGTGTTGCCTTGTGTTGCCTTGTGTTGTCTTGTGTTGTCTTGTGTTGCCTTGTGTTGTCTTGTGTTATCTTGTGTTGCCTTGTGTTGTCTTGTGTTGTCTTGTGTTGCCTTGTGTTGTCTTGTGTTGCCTTGTGTTATCTCGTGTTGCCTTGTGTTGCCTTGTGTTGTCTTGTGTTGTCTTGTGTTGTCTTGTGTTGTTTGCTGCAGATTCATTTATATTTCTTACATAGAAAATCGCAGCACCTGTGAAGAAGGTCTGACTTATTTTGTTTCTCAATTGGTATAATTATTTCCTCTTACTATAGTAATGCAGAAACTTGACATTACAAGTTAAAGTGGGCAGTAAGAGAGGACATTCTTCCCTGTACTGGATCTTAGTGGAAATGCTATGAGTATCTGTCTGTCTGTCTGTCTGTCTGTCTGTCTGTCTCTCTCTCTCTCTCTCTCTCTCACACACACACACACACACACACACACACAGGCACAGGCACACATGGGCACATAGGCGCATGTGCGTGCACACAGACATTGTGACCAATCATCTTTGACTAGATAGTTTCTTTGCTGTTCACACACAGACACTTATTATTTTCAGTAGGCAGCTTTCTGAATTACCTGTGTTGTTAGATAAGTTGTTCCCCCCCCCACACACACACAAAGTGTTAATGCCCTAACCCCTGCAGCTTCAGAATAGGATGTAGGATCTTGTCACCCGTAGTTAGTAAAGATGCAGTCACAGTACCGGGATGGCTCTTCCTCCAATATAAATGGTGTTCTTATAAGAACAGAGATACAGAGAGCATCTCAGAGATGAGTCCTGTGGTGATGAAGGTGATGACTGGAGGGGTGAAAATGAGAGTTGAGAGCTGTCAGAGGAGGCCACAACCAAGCCAAGATGGGATTTTACCCTACCTCCCTCAGACCCACTCTGCCCTTGCTAATGCCTTCATTTCAGACTTGTATTCTCCAGAATGGAGGAACCACATTTACCTTACCCACTTGCAGTACTTTCCTTTAGAAAGCCCAGGACATTCACCCAGCATATATGTACCCCCTCCCCACAGAGGACTCTGGGGATTCGCGTCTGTATAGCATAATACTTCATTTCTCTTCTGCAAAGACATTCCTCTCCTAAGCACAAATGCAGTAGCTTTGCCACCATGTGTTTCTTCCTGACCTCTGTAGGGTTGCATAGACTTCAAAGGCATCACCTTGTGTTTATTCTTTTAATCAGCATGAGCCTAGATCCCTTCGGCTTTTTCTGCATCACCAAGTCCACTGAATCCCAAGTCATTCTCCCCAATTGCGCTTTGCTTTCTCCACTGCTACACTACCCTTTTCAAACCAAAGTGGTGAGAATTGAAAATGATAGTCTAAATGAGACTCAGTGAGCCCTTTTGTATATCGGTAGAATAATTCCCTTTGACTCCAATTCAATACCTTCTATTCACACTTCTCAAAGCTGTTGGTGCATTTTTGTATTGCTTTATCCTTGCAGTTTTGAGCCCAGGCTATTGTCACATAGGATCCGTGGGCTGCGGGAAGTTCAGTGGTTATAACCCATTCGCTTTCTGCCCCTCACTTTCACGGTTGTGGGAGATGGAATGTTAACAGCGTGAATTTAATGTGTACTTCACTCCACATTACAAACTGTCTGCCGTAATTAGGTCAGGAGCATAGAATAGAAGCCCCTTTCATGCCAAGGGTAGGGCAAGACCCCAAATAGACATCTACTGAATACCAACTAGGCCATTTGCTTCACATGTGCAATCTTCAGAGCCATGTGGGGTAAGGGTTATTTGTGTATTCAATTTTTGAATTTCTGTTTTATGTCATGTAACCCAAAACCACAGTGAAGTATAAGAGTGGCAGCTAGCATCGGCAGGACACCAGGGCTACACTCTCCTGGACCTCGCTACAGAAGAAAGGTAAAGAAAGTGACATTTTTCTCTTCTGCCTGCGAGAAATGGAGACACAAAGAATATTACAACATTAAAGGGGTAGCATATAATATCAGGAAGACCGTTGCCTCTGAATCATTTCTTCTCCGGAGCCTCCGTGGGCTATGAACATCAACAGATCATAAAACTGAGTTTCATTATTCTCCTTCATTCATCTCAACCAGACTGGCTGTAAACCAGGAGACCCAGGGATGGCCCTTCACTTCCTATGGACTTGAAGGGCTTCCTATGTATCCTACTTAGTTCAGAACACTTTCAATTCTAAATGAATTTCTTCTCAGAGTTCTTGGTTTCCCCTGGAACCTAAAGAGAGAACAGAATGAGTAAAGCTCATGTTGGCTTCCCAGTGAATTCCCAGGTGAATGAGGCTGCACTCCGCCTCAGCTACCAGAGGACACTGGAGAGGAGCAGACAATTCCTATAGCTCCTCTAGTCACCCCTGACCAAGCACAGCAGTTCCCATGGCAACCATTGCACTGTGCTCTATGAAGGCCACAGGTAGACACTGCAGATGCCACCAGCACCAGACACCGGCTCCCTTCCCTTCCCTGCATGCTCTGACTCAGCAGTCTCCTCCATTCACCAGGCAACAAGCCACCAAAAGTCATTAGGCAGGAGATCCACAATGGAGCGCCAATCACCCTATCCTTGTCGGATTGATAGTAAGTGTACCAGCTGGTTCTGTGTCACCTTGACACAATCTAGAGTCATCAGAGAGGAAGGAGCCTCAGTAGATGAAATGCCTCCATGAGATCCAGCTGTAAGGCATTTTCTCAGTTAGTGATGGATGGGGAGGGTCCAGCCCATTAAGGGTGGGACCATCTCTGGGCTGGTGGTCCTGAGTCCTATAAGAAAGCAGGCTGAGCAAGGCAGGGGAAGCAAGCTAGTAAGCAGGACCCCTCCATGGCCTCCGCATCAGCTTCTGCTTCCAGGCTCCTGCCCTGTTTGAGTTCCTGTCCTGACTTTCTTTAGTGATGAACAGCAATGTAGAAGTGGAAGCTGAATAAACCCTTTCCTCCCCAGCTTGCTTCTTGCTCATGATGTTTCACTGTAGCAAAAGAAACCCTGAGTAAGACAGGAAGCACAGTACATCCAGCAGAGACCCCCTTCGGCTGAGGGAGGAGAGTCCACACATCCCTCAGCACATTGTGTGGTACATGTATCTGCCTCAAAAGAAAAAAAAAAGATTCTGAAAATATGCTTTCTCACTGAGCTATGAATTTAGGAGCTTCCTCATTACAGTTTGAGAATATGGAACTCAGCTATGCATCTTCTGCCAATGCCCTTGGTGTAGATGTGAATTACTGGAGGTCCTGTGAGTAGAGGTTTGAGATAGGCCTACGAGTCTGAACACCTCTGACCTCCCACATGGAGCTGATGCTGATGCTGCCAGACAGTTAAGGCTTGGGGTAGCAAAGCCTTAGATCACTTCAGCCACAAAGCTAACTCTGCCACATCCCTGCCATTTAGAAACTCAATAAAGAATCAGAGCAAATATTAGCTGGCTCAAAGCACACATTTCTACAGGGCAGAGACTCCATCTGCTTAAAATAATGATAATGGTCACAACTTATTGAGGACTTGCTCTCCATTATCAAATACAACATGCACGCACAGGCATACGCACACACACACACACACACACACACACACACGTGTGCACACACAAACACTACACACACATGCACGTGCACACATACATAAGGGTGCACGCATGCACAACATGATAGTCTTTACTATACCATTCCTACATACTCAAAATTTTAAATGAGCAGAGAGTGATGGATGGCTGCCATGTGACTTACCCACTGTCACATCATTAGTGAGTAAACTAAGATCTGCCCTAAGCAGACCCCAGGATACCACATTGCTTGTCTACAACACACACAAGGGGTCTTGGTGCAGACTACTTCCTGAGGGTGCAATGGCCATTGGGTCTCTCAACTGCCATCGCTTCAGGAAAGGAAACTAAATGAAACCTACATAGGAAAATCTTTACATTAACTCCTCCAGTCAACCCGCAGATACTATCTCAGAGATCAGTTCTATCCATTAAACAACGAGTTAGCAATGGTTTCCCCAATATAAATCACAACAGAGGCAGAAGAAGGAAGCGATAGCGATTGGCCTTGCTCTTGTGTTCTAGCTCTCAAGCTGCATATTTATTCTCTCCCTCCTCATATCAGAGTTCCTAGTGGGAGCTCAGTGTCTGTCCTGTATGGGCTACCTTCTGTCACTCTTGTCACAGGCTGGAGTTGAACCTCAGAGATGTTGGCAATGGAGGCTTTCAAGGTTTTCTATAGAGTAATATTACCAGACTAAACTGGCTGGAAGGGAAGTCCAGTCTCTAGAGCCAGGCATCTATCTCGGATCTTTATTCAGGCACTTAACTCAGAGACACAGTCAGAGAAAATCATTTAACCTGTCTTGGCACCAGGAATTATTTTTCTATTTTTTATGAAATTGGGGATTATCAACAGTGTCGTAGAAGGTTTTATTACCAAGTATGTCATTGGATAATCTCAGGTCTCCAATGGGCTCCCATGAGAAAGAATGCTTTTTTTTATTACACAGCTCAGGGTTTGGCAGTGAGGAATTAAAGGCCACCCATAGGATAGACAGAGGAAATAGCAAGATTGAGTTCAGTTGCATCCTGCACTTCTTTAGGAGAGGAGGCAGGCCAGAGAGCAGGATGTTGCAGCTATATGGGCAGCAGTCACATGACCAAAGCCATGCCTGATGCTCAGGAAGCAAGGTGAGGCCACAGACTCTCAGGAACTGAAGCAAGCTTCAGGGAGAGGCAGTGACACAAAGAAACTGGGCAGAGACCTGGGGCTGATTTTGCGTGATACGATGCTCCAACACCCAAGAGTGATAAAGCTTACATGGGAGGTATAAAGTCAAGCTCTGATTCCTATGGATACCATTAAATACTGAAGGCTGAAAGACAGTAGGGGTTGGGGAGGGAGAAGCCAGAATGAATCAGAAGATGGGAGAAAAGTGGATATGATCAAAGTATGTTATATACATGCGCATATTTCTCAATAAATAAAACTGTATACAGAAAACACTTGAAGGTCAAAGTGACAGAAGATTAAGAATGTCATATCTTCATCTGGGCCATCTTCAGTGTGCCTCTAAGAGCTCGATCAACAAGCAGCAAACCATCACTTCCCCATGTGCCTGAGGTCTGGGAACTAAGTCCACGTGAACAGCTGGGCATGCCTAGCTGAAGATGCGCTTTTGATGTTGCTGTAGTTCTACTGAGTCATGACCTGAAGTGGCAGTCAGAACCCTGCCCATCAAACAAACTCAAGAGGAAGTCCTAGATGGACAAATATGCATCTGAAAATTGCTAGGTTGGGGAGCAATGACTGTTATCTCCGTAATGATGGTTGATTTTCCCCAAAACAAAGCCTCCAATATATTATCCAAGTGGACAGCCCTAAACACATATACTCAAGCAATACTAAATGGATCCATTGAGGTTTATTTATATGGACATATGCATAGCAGTAACAAAGAATAGATCATGAATTTGAGAGGAAGTAGGGTACAGGAAGAGCTGGAGGAGAGAGGGGAGAGGAAGAAATGATATAAATACCATATTTATTTATGAAATTCCCAAATACATAATTTGTTAGCAATATTTTTTTTTCATTTGCCCTACTTCCTATATCTCTATTAAGTTCTTAGGTGTGTCTGGACTGGGACAGCTTGGGTCAGCTATGATAAGAGTCTCCCTGGATGTTTGGCAGCTAGAGATCTGGAAACGAAAGCAAGGTGCTCTGTGACAGGAAAGACCAAACAAGTAACAGAAGAGGAGAGGTAAATGTTCACTGCAGGAAAACTGCACGCAGACTCCCCTCTTTCTGTGAGTGTTGACACCCCACTGCATGCAGACTCCCCTCTCTCTCTGAGTGTTGACACCCCATGGAAGGAATCACCATGTGATGACCTCACTGTTTCTCTCCATCATTACCAAGTCATTAGTATGTGCCCCCAAGCCTATAGCATGTAGACTAGAACGTCAATTTAGATTTCTTTCCTCTACGAGAGCACCAAACCTCCTGGAATACTAAGAAATAGCATGCTCTTCATTCTCCTGTGTAGACTCTGTATCATTCTATACCAGTGGTTCCCATTTTGTTTGGGTTCTTTGTTTTGATTTTATTTCTTCCAAAGAGGTCCACACTATGTAGCCCTGGATATCCTGGAGCTCTCTATGTAGACTATGCTAGCCTAGAACTCACAGACAGTTGCCTGCCTTTGCCTCTCAAGCATTGTGTCTCGCAAGTGTGCGCCACTCAAGATTCTTAACCTTAACAGCAAAAAAATCACCTATAGATGTTTTCTGAGATTCTGGATCAAAAGTTCAAAGACAAGATACATCCCAGACATTGGTAAACTTCAAAGATGCTCAACGGTTTCTGACATACTACCAAGGTCAAAAGTCTCTTATCTTAGCCTAAGAACTACCCCAGTCCCAAGGAACTGGATAGAGTCAGTGCTTCTTTATGCTGACTACCTAACTACCCAGGATGCTGTAAGCTGTACCAAAGCCTGTGGTCTGTTCTAGACTCAATGAATCAGAATCATTGTCAGAACATTCCGACAACCTCCCAAGTGGCTCTGATGTGTAGCCCAGATTGGCAACCACTTATCTGGATCAAAGTTGTGGCCCAGAGCAATCGGAAAGGAAAGCATGGCTGAATGCTGTCCTGGGGGGAAAGCGGAGGAGTGAGGAACACATCCTCCACTTACCAGGCCAGGAAAAGGAGGGAGGTTTTGTTCAGACTGATCAAGCTTCATCTATTTGCCTACCTTTTCCAACTGCCAGCTAGTTACCTGCCTGCCGATATTTGTGCAATGACCCTAGGAGTTTACTGACAATAAAATATCCCACCTGCAGACTTAAACAGAGCTATTATCTGGCCCAAAGTTGGCGTGATTGCTTCTATATTGCAAAATGATTTTATCTGCTGGGTTTCCACTCTATCAGTCTGAGGGAGAGAAGAGAAAGCAGACAGCCCATCAAGTTAACTGGCTTGCACGAGGATATTTGAGGTCTCTGCTCATGTGTTGCCCACCGTTCATCTCTGCCTAATGTTGGGGATCACCAATAGCAACTTTTTCTACTATCTATGGGTTATTTTGTGGGGTTTTTTTTTTTAATATTGGATATTTAGGAAACCATTTTCTGAAATGTCTTTGACTACTTCTATCTCATGAACCAAGGCTTGAACAGAGAATGGCATATTTCAAAGAGAAAGCGTCTATCACGGTCAAAGAGTGTATGGCCCTGGAGAAACAGAGCTCAGACAGCGATGTGTCTACTCATGTCCTCACCAAAGCAAAACCGGAGCAGAGGAAGAATACAGTTCTTTTAATTCAGAGATCTGTTAGTGCTTTTTAAAACATAGAAAATCCTGAAAGAATAAACAATCCTATAAAACAGGTTTGAATGCGGAAACGTCAGAGAAGAATCACAAATCTCCATTCGGGTCATCTTCCAGGTGCCTCTAAGGACCGACAGCCCACTGGTGACAAGTTACCACACCCCTGAGTGTCTGAGGTCTGGGAAAGGCCACAGGGACTGCTGGGTATGCCTAGCAGATGGCACATACTCTTCCTGCCACTTCAGAGCTACTGAGTCGGAATCTGAACTGGGGAGGGCCTGCCAATCAAACAAACTCACCAGGAAGTCCTAGGTGGACTGATAACGCATTTGAAAACCAGAGATGACTGTTGCCTCATGTTCTCTTAACTGAATGTAACTAAGGATCAAACAGGTCCCTCTGCTTGCACAGCAAACATTTTACCACCAAGCCACCTGCCGACCTCCTCTTCCACCGTATACTAAAACACTGAGACTTTTCTAACAGATTTTTGCATCTCTGAGTTTTCTTCACCTGTATAGCTCTTACTGAGTCTGCTCCATGTGAGTATGGCTTGACTCCTCCTTAAGGGCTCATGTGTTCAGGAAGAAAAGGAGTTCAAAAATATTCAGCCCATTTCCCATAAAGCAGCTATTCTGATGTAGTTTTTTAATGAAGGGAATACAGAGCGTTAATTTAATTTGCATAGTCAGATGCAGGACCTGAATGTAACTAGTTCAAATTGTAGCATTACAGACACTTTTGGTGGGTCCCTCGAATCAGCCCTCCTTCTCACCACTGCCCTTCCTTCCTCTTAGGCAGTGTCTTCTTTCAGGTTTGGTCCGTAGGGCATGGAGGAGCTGATTCTGAACAAGGAATGACACAAGGAAGGCAGAGTTGGGTACACACGCCGTCAGTGAACCATGGTGCAGGTCAGACCACTACACTCAAAGCACAATGTCCCACAATGACCAATTCACTGAAGAGCAAATGGCAGTGGGAAAGACCCCACTTCTAGATTAAGTTGTGACTAATAACACTTACACATCAAGGAGAAAGAATATGACTGGGTCTTTACCCACTGTTTTTATTGTGATGTTGCCTTCAATGCATCATTATTAAATCAAATCTTTGAAAACACCACCGTCTGTGCAGAATTTTGTTTCTGCAAATAAGGTCTGGCAAATTCGTGGGTAGGAGAATCGTGAGGTTGAATAGATATCTGAGACAGGGCTCTTAGCATCCATAATTACAGGTTCTATTATTTAACCTGTGAATAAACCAAATTATTTCCACAAACATTTATCAAGACGATACAATATGGAGAGATCTGTGATTTTACAAAGTTAAATATACAAGCGATGGTGAATATTATTTTCTGTTAAGCTAGTTAAAAACTAAATAGGTTCTGAACCCAGAAAATGCATCTTATAAAGGAAGAAAGAGAAACATGGATTAGTGGTTATAAGGAATAGAGTTGGTTAGGTGACTTTACAATGTGCAGGCTGACACATAGCAGTGCAAAAAAAAAATTTTTTTACAGTAAAAAACCACAGGGTTACCCAAGGAGCTAGCAGGGTCTGCAGCCCTACAGGAGGATCAACAATATCAATTAACCAGTACCCCCAGAGCTATGTCTCCAGCTGCATATGTAGCAGAGGATGGTCTAGTCGGCCACCAATAGGAGGAGAGGTTCTTGGTCTTGTGAAGATTATATGCCCCAGTACAGGGGAATGTCAGGGCCAGGAAGCAAGAGTGGGTGGAGGGTCTAGGGGACTTTCAGAGAGGAAACTAGGAAAGGGGATATAGCATTTAAAATGTAAATGAAGAAAATATCTAATAAAATAAAAAAGAAATGATCATGTCAGTCAGAAAGTAGGGGAGGGGTGATTATATAGATGAATAAATATTATCCCAGTGCTTAGAAGAAGAAGAAAAGAAAGAAAGAAAAGCATGGGGCTTACAGAGAAAATGGGATCGTGAGAATAACATGAAAAAATACTTTCTAGGGCTGGAGAGATGGCTCAGTGGTTAAGAACACTGACTGCCCTTCCAGAGGTCCTGAGTTCAATTCCCAGCAACAACATGGTGGCTCACAACCATCTCTAATGGGATCTGTTGCCCTCTTCTGGTGTGTCTGAAGACAACTATAGTGTACTCATATATATAAAATAAATAAATCTTTTTAAAAAATACTCTCGGTGAAAAGTTTTTTTAAAAGTTAAAAACAGAACCCTATAGACAATACATGTTCATGGTTGAGAGCTCATACAGAATATGAAAGTTGGCATTTTACCTTAAGAGAGGTTTGGATCTAGCGTATGGAGGGGCATCTCAAGGATGCTGTTCAGCTGCTTGTGAGCTGGGGGAGTTCCTCACACCATCCTCCAGGTTCCTGGATGTATACGGGGATGCCTCATCACACATAAGGCGATCCGAAGGAGCTGGCAGCTATCTGATTGTGTGATTCCTATATTTCTACAAGGCTCATTCAGATGGATACAGTTTTTCTTATTCGGTCCCATTCCTTGCTGAGGAAGCTGCATGTTAGCCAACACAGAATTCACAATGTGTCCAAATTGTTCCTTAATGTATCAATCACCCTAGAACCAATTAGCAGTTTGAAAGTGTCACAGCAGAACTGACTTGATGTGTATATATATACATATATAGATATGGATATATAGAGATATATACATAGATATAGATATGTGTATATAGATATATAGATATGACTATATATGGAAACTTATATATACACACTGGAGATATATTTATATATCCATATTCTCATCTTTTGCAAAACAATGATCCTCCTCATCTGCCACGAGGCTTAGCTGATCAGAACGTCTGTCTCAACCACTGAAAAAATCTTGAAACTCATTTGTTATTTTAAAATAAAAATCGTAATAACAAGAACTCCTCAAAGGGTCCTACTCTGGGCAGCAGATTTTGTGTTCTTCCCACAGTTGCAAATTTTAAGCCATATGACTTGAAGCTAGCCTGGGGACCTTCATTCCTTATGGGGAAAGACTTCCTTGCAGCTCTGACAAGGATCACTGCTCACACACAACTGCTTTAGTGAGAGCCATTTAAATGGCAGGGCAGACAGGAGGCGGAATGTGGACACTGTGCTGAGATTTACATCACCTTGTTCATCCACCTGTCCCTCTCCGGCACAACTATAAGTAAGCAATAGCATTTCCCTTCATGAAGCAGATTTAGCACTGGCCATCTTGCGTTCAGTATGAGGTTTACATTTGACATATCAAAAGCAGATACACTAATACTTCTTTAAAATATTAATTTGGGTTCAGCAGATAAAGACCTTTGCTGTGCATCCCTGGCAACCTGAGTTTGATCCCCAGTACCCACATAAAGGTTGAAGGAGAGAATCAACTCTACCAAGTTGTCCTGTGGCCTCCACATATGCTGTGACACACACACATATAATTATATTATTATATACAATGATGATAATGATGATGATGTTGATGATGATGATGATGATGAAGTAGTCGTATTTAAAGTTATGTTTCCCAATGTTTCCCTAAGGACTTACCCTGAGTTAATGTCCATGGAGTTGTAGGCTACTGGATGCCATGTATATATGAATTCCTATCCCAATGATGTAATTGTGTCTGTCTAGTTATGACATATCTTTCCAGCACTGTGAATAAATCTAGTCTCTACAGAAACAAAGCCTTCCGGGGTTATATCAGAAAGAACTGTAGAATCATGCACCCAAAGCTCCATGATAACAGGATATTCCGTGCTCATCTCTCTCCCAAAGCCAGAGGCACCTTACAATGGCACGGAACACAAACACCATTTGACACTGAAACCACTTCTGTTTGCCTTGAGACCCCTCCAGCGCCTTCCCGTTGTTTGTTTTGGTTTAACTTTATATGCCTATGCACGGATCATCCTCTGGGGTCTAATTCCTACAAAAGAAAATATAATCCAAACTGTGGCTTGAGAAAAGCCACACTTTCGTTCCGTGTGTCAAGCAGCAGCAACGAGAAATCAAACAGTTGGTCCCTGGTGGATTAATCTATATGCCCCAGTTTCTTAATGCAAAGCCCTCCTCAGACTCTGGGAGAGCCTTCACTGGAAGCAGTCACACTGCATTCTTTCTTTGCTTCTCTGCTCTCCCCTCACACAGAAGAGCTTTCTCCATGAAACCTGAGCTAACAGATCAACCACCCATGCTGAAGTGAATGTTTAAATAATAATAAACTATTACTACTAGTAGTGATCACAGCAGTCTCAGAAAGACAGTCGCATACAAAATACTTCTACAGCAAGAAGTAAATAAATCCCTGGACTGCTAGTTTGTTTATGGAGTGCATTGCCATAGTGTTGCTATAGTGGGTAGGGATATTCACCCCCACTTCTACTCTGATACCATCAATGCTCTGATTGTGGTAACCATTTGCTCGATTATGGGTGCTGTGCAGGAAAGGCAAGCCAACCCTACACCCTGGTGCCACTTCTCAGAAGTAAGGGTGAGAACTCTTTTGAACTGAAGTCTAGACAAAGAGAGACCATTACTGTAAGAGACAAAGCCCAACCCTGGCCCATACTGTGATGTCAGGAAGAAATGTCCATGAAAAACCCAAATTAAAGTGAATCAGGAGTTGCTTCACGGCTTTCTGGATTGATTGCAACCTTGCTGGAGGTCAGTTAGGCAGGCAAATGAACAGTTAAAAGACTCCACTGAGCCATAATCCCCAATCGTTATACTGAAATGGCTCCTCTCAATATAAAGGAGGCTCTTCAATACCCGTAGATCTAATTTCTGTTAATTTTATCTAATTCTAACAGAGTCATTAACATGCGTAGGACCCACATTACACACACCTCCTTCCCCACCCCCACTTCTCCTACCAGTGTATCTCTTGAAATTTTAATTATTGCCAGTGAACTCCCTGCACTAAGTAAAGGCTTTTGCCATCAAATCAATAGCTGATAAAAGAGAGGTCCAAAAAAGCCACATTAAATGCATTATCCTCTTCCCATCTCCACATCACCCACGCAGCACCTGTGTGGCATTACGATTGGAGACCTTCAAAATAACGTGACTTTCAGGCAGTGTAAAATGGCTAAGTGTTATCTAGAAGTGGCTATTATATATTTATAAGGACTCCCCTATATACCCCCTTCTGGAGTTAAGTGCTCAAAAGATCTGCATGGCTTGTATCAACTCCCACTCCCAGATCTGATGAATCATGGCAGGATCAAGGCAGAATCACTCAAGGACATGAAGTGCCTGTGGGGATCATGGCTTCTCTGAGGACCTTAGCCGATCTGATGTGTTCCTTAAAACTTGAAATAAGTCCTCTTCTGGCTTCTGTTCTTCCTCCTGCATCCACAGAACCCAGATCTAATGGAAGAATCTAAATGGTATGCTGTGTCTTTGTGCACTCTCACCCACCAAGTCTCTAGCACAAAATAGCATTCCTCTGGGGGAGAAAGAGATGCTATGGTGGTCTAGTGTGTGCTGCTGCTATCAATAGGATGGACTTTAGTGCTTAATTGCTGGCTATATTACCAGTTTGTAGAGAGATCACAGATTCCTAGCACTCTAAATCATATCATTCTGTAATATGTCCCACCCAGGAGAACTTTGCAAGGATACAAATACAGTGATGTGCCATGTACAGTCAGATGCAGGGAGAGGACACGCTGTGGATAGAAGCCCAGAAAAATCTTCTAAATGAGCAGTCAGAATCCTCCCATTCTGCTGACAGGCTGCACAGGGCGAACAAGAACCCACACACAGGACCAAGTGTTGCAATCCAATGCTGCACAGGGCGAACAAGAACCCACACACAGGACAAAGTGTTGCAATCCAATTTGGATTCCCCAATTTAAGTGCTGTAAGACAGCAAACACACATTATGCAGGAAATCCAGCCTGCTGCTATTTTCCTGCTAAATTGTCCAGGTAATCACTTCCTCCTTCTATTTCCCTTTGACTTAGCAACCTTGTCAAAGGATGAGCGTAGTCGCACAGGGCAGAAGCTGATGGCTTATTTGGTTATAATGTTGCTTGTCCATCAGCAAACAACCCCCACATTCCTGCACTACCCTCAAATAGGTTCATTCTAATCTGAAACTAAGTATCTAGAAAGATCAGGACGCCTCAAGGGCAGGATTCTGTGAGAAAATACCAGTAGGTACCAGAATGGAGAGTGAAAACAAAGGGAGAGATTTGCTGGGGACTGACACGGCCCCCTTGAAGGTTAGTGTCACACATGCAGGGTGACATGTGCATATATCCTGGAGCAAACGAATGTGGCTGTACCCAGGCAGATGTGGCTAGAGACACTTAAGTCATTCAAGTTCATGCCTGGCAGCCTCAGTTACGATCTTGTCTACCCTGGTAGCCCATTCACAAACTTCATGTGAAATACTGTATTCAAACAGCACAGGCTGGGACTGAAGTAAGCAGAGAGAAGGGTAGGAGCGGAGAGAAGAAACACAGGCTGTATGTTGATGCATAATTCTTTGAAGAGCAATTGTAGCCTTGCAAAGGGAACTGTAACCAAGGAACAAGGTCTGTGAAAACAGGTGGCTCATTGGCCAGGTGCTCGGGCTTCCTCACTGAGAATTCCCTATGGCAGACTCTGCCCTACCACTCAGTGAGCGCATGGCCTTGGACAAATTACCAAATTTTTCCAGGCCTTTCTTTCCTCTGAGGAATCTGGGGATATCTCATTTCCTATCTATTTACGTGATTGTTCTTATCAATCTAGGTTGTGAAGTCTAAATAATATGGGGAGAAAAAGGTGTTTTTCACAGAGCCCAGCCCACACAGTGATCAACAAATGCCAGGTATGCAAATATTGATGGAAGAGAATCTATTAATGTCTCTAAGGGATGTTTAATGCTAAAAGCCCATAGTGCCCAGAAGGTAAAAACGAGGGATGAAAATGATTTTTTTAAGAAAATAAGAATATGCAGTTTGTATATATGTTCATTTGGAGTAGGGGGAGTAGTCATTTGAAAGGTAGAAGAAACTTTGGTCAAATCAGAGGGAAAGTGGGGTAGTTTGACAATAGTCTAAGGTTATCAGGTGCCGAGAACCCCAGCCTTTGGCCAGCAGAGGTGGGGAAAAGACGACATGTATGCCAAGGCAGGGTTTGAGCAGCTTCCGCAGCTTCAGCTTGCTTCAGCTTCCTTTATTCTCACGCAGCTTCCCTTATTGTCCCTTTATTCTGAGGGATCATCTAATTTATCCCCCTCCACCCTCTGCACTCTGCACTTATCTCTCACCACTCTTCATTATCCAATCAGCATTCGGCACGCTCTGTACACAAGTCATGCACGCAGACAGGGTGGGTGTTGATAGGCCAGTGACTCGATATAATGCTGTATGACGCTATGCATCAGGCGGACAGCACATGATTATTCATGTGCAAGTGATCATTCAGGTGCGCGTGATCATTCAGGTGCTTGGTAAACAAGCAGGGATCACGGGGCTTGGCAATGAGTCAGGGCACCATCTTGGCTGCCACACGACCACACCCACTTCCCACATCTCTTCCTTTCTGTTTAATCAAAATGGCTCTGGGATCGAATCTGTCTTTATTAAGAGGTTGAGGGGTGGCTGTAAAAAGAGGATCGGTGAAGCACCTGTTTTAGGCCATAAGGCTTGCATCTGCATCCAGCACCCAGTAACTAGGCCTTTTTTAGGTCCTAGGTGGGCAAGGGCTCGGTCTTAGGCAATGCAGGGGGCATCCCACAATAATCTTATCATTGAATCACCTTGCAGCCAAAAAAGGGGTGTGCATCTGGCTCACGGCACCTCAATATTCCCATCATTGGTGACTTCACAGCTTATGGCCCTCAGCCACTATTAGGAGCCAAATATGGGGCGAATTACCTGACTCTATAGCTGCCACAGCTTGAATCAACAACTGTTTATCGGCCAGCACCCATCTGCATACAGCACACAGCAAAAATCCCCAGAAGGCCATCCCTCCCCAATCCTTGAGGAAGCTGAAGGTCCCCTGGATCATCTTCAACCATTGCTGAGCGGTGGCAATCTCCACACTGATGTTATTCACTGCAACAATGGATGCCCGTAATTCTTTCATCTTTCTATCGAAATCACGACTCCAATTTCCTAATAGTATGGATCCAAATTCGCGGGACAAATTAGCTGCACGAGAAAAGTTCAGATACTGCACAGAGGTTACACAAATTCCTGACATATGGGTTACACATGACACAAGACTAATTGCTCCAGAATATCTATCTGCTCTTGGAGAAAATCCACTCTCTGGTTTACTAATAAGATGCAGCCTGTTCAATAGTGCACTCAAGGTACACAGCCTTCCAATTTAAGTAACCTCCTCCAGATAACACTGCCCTAAACAGATTCTGCCAATCGAAAGGAGTCATACCGAATCTCTGCAATCCCTCCACCTGAGTCACAGTGAAGGCAGCTTGGGGGCCATAGGTAGTTACTGACTCTAAGTTTCTCAATTGTTTTCCAATCTAATGGCTCATGATATCGTTGCCTTTGCTGGTCTTGAAACACTGGGAAGGCACCAACTTCTCGAGGCAGATTTCACCATACCAAAGCATGGTGGCTGCTCTTTCCTTCTCTTCCTCTTTCCCCTTTATAGGGAGGAGGTGAGGGCAAGGGAGGTGCCGAGGGTTCAGGTGGCCATCCTCACCCGAAACTCAACTTAGATATCATGCTACTCACTTCATCTCCACTGTCAGATCGTATCATCATCAGAACGTATCTCCTCACTCTCTTGTTCTTTAGCCTCTTTTCTTTTTTGCTGTCTTCTCATTTGTCTTTTTCTACTTCTGCTGCATGAGCCTTTATGACACCTTGGACATAATTTTGAATGTCTCATGGGAGCTGCAGTAGTTGGCTGTGGGCGATTGGGACAATCTCTTTTAAAATGGCCAGCCTGGCCACAGGAAAACTTCTCTAACTTGGCAGCATACTTTCCACTTTTGTCTGCCAGGCAAGATTTAACTAAATTCAAAATTGCCAACAGCTGCACCAACACCGCTCTTACTTTCATTTTTGAAGCAATCTCCTCCTGGTCTCTTCACTTTTAACTTCGTCCCTGTGCCAGGAACATAACTCCATCCTGTAACCCTGGGAGCTTAACTTCGTCCCTATACTGGGAGCCTAACTCTGTCCCTCTACTGGGAGCCTAACTTCATCCCTCTACCAGGGAGCCTTTTCCTAGCGCTAGATTACTCCTACTTATCACAGAACTCCCCCATAGCTCCTTTTCGTACGGGTGCTTCTGGAGAAAAGTTCCCCATATGGGCCACCAGATGCCACGCGCCCCACCCTCCAGCCAGCACAGGTGGGGCAAAGACGACACATATGCCAAGGCAGAGTTTGAGCAGCTTCCACAGCTTCCCGCTGCAACTTCCTTTATTCTCCCTCAGCTTTATTCGTTTATTATGGGGAATCGCCCAATTTATCCCCCTCCACCCTCTGCACTCGTCTCTTACCACTCTTCATCATCCAATCAGCATTCAGACAGGGTGGGTGTTGACAGGCCAGTGACTCAATATCATGCTGTATGACGCTATGCGTCAGGCAGACAGTGCATGATCATTCAGGTGCAGGTGATCATTCAGGTGCTTGGTAAACAAGCAGGGATCATGGGGCTTGGCAATGAGCCAGGGTGCCATCTTGGCTGCCGCGCGGTCGCACCCACTTCCCACAATCAGGACCCTGTGGCAGATGGCATGTTTAAATGTTAACCTGAAAGCCGCATTTATAACCCTCCCACTCCTAGTGCACATATGCTCGCTTTTATAGATGTAGGAACCGACACAAAAAAAACGTTCAATGCCACAGGAAATACTCATCATAGTTGCCCTAGTTCCACTGTCTACACTGAGGAGCCTTCCAAATACCACCTTGTCAAGGGAAGGATACCACATTGTCAGTACTCAAAGACAATCCAAACAGATAAGATACAAGGTGATAACCTGTTAACCTCTACACAGCCAAGCCAGGGCAAAAGTTAGCTTTAAAATTCCTTCAAACAGAGACAGCATCCTAATTAACAAAATCAGAAATGAAAAGGGAGACATAACAACAGACCCTGAGGAAATCCAAAACATCAGATCCTACTACAAAACTGGAAAACCTGGATGAAATGGACAAATTCCTAGACAGATACCAGGTAAAAAAGTTAAATCAGGATCAGATTAATGACCTAAACATTCCTATATCACCTAAAGAAATAGAAGCTGTCATTAATAGTCTCCCAAATAAAAAAAGCCCAGGANCAGATGGGTTTAGTGCAGAATTCTATGAGACTTTCAAAGAAGACCTAATTCCAACTCTCCTCAAAGTATTCCACAAAATAGAAACAGAAGGTACTCTACCCAATTCATTCTATGAAGCCACAATT
>NC_034610.1:1411392-1415344 GCF_900095145.1 Mus pahari
AAAGAAAATAATAATAATAATAATAATAATAATAATAATAATAATAATAATAATTCCCTTAAACAGAACAGAGTATAATGTGTAATCTTATCAACTAAGACATATAAACACACATGATCTCAGTATAGGTGAATCTTAAGTTTTCTCTTTGGCAATTTCATACATGTATATAGATTCTGACTGTTCTTTCCCCATCCTCTTTTGCACCCCTCCCCCATCCTTATCACACACACACACACCCCCATCAGTCTTAGTTTGGGTAACTATTGCTATACTGAAATACTATGACCAAAAGCAACTCTTGGAGAAAAGGGCTATTTTCCAAGTTCATTGAAGGAAGAAACCAAGGTAGGAACAAAAGTGGGCTGTGAACGTAGAGGCAGGATATGATACAGAGGCCATGGAGTTGCAATAGTTTATATATAGTTATGTTTATATATAATATAGCGTATATTTATATAAGCATGGCTTGCTAATAGTTTTAGAGCAGCGGCCCTCAACCTGTGGGTCAAGTCTCCTTTGGAGATCAAATGATCCTTTCACAGGGGTTGCCTAAAACCATCAGAAAACACAGATACTTACATCACAATTCATAACAGTAGCAAAATTATAGTTACGAAGTAGCAATGAAAATAATTTTATGGTTGGGGTCACCACAACATGAAGAATGGTACTAAAGGGACTCAGCTTTAGGAAGATCGAAAAACATGGCTTTAGATGGTTAATCTGTGATCATCATGGTGAGACGCAGACAGACACGTCACTGAGCAGTAGCTAGGGGTTTACGTCCGGATCCATAAGCTGAGGGCAGAGAGACAGAAACAGACAGAGAGACAGAGACAGAGAAGAGGACAAAAACAGAGAGAGAGAGGCCTGGCATACTCCTTTAAGACTTCAGAACCCATCCCCAGCGACACACTTCCTCCAACAAGGCCATGCTTCACTCCCTGGCTAAGAATTCAGCTATCTGAGTCCATGGGAGTCATTCTCATGCAAACCATCACACAGGCCCTTTTGCTGATTTGTGACTTTTGATTCTGCTTTGTGATCTGTTTAGTTTAACCAAGGCCATCCATACGAGCACTGGACTGAGGTGATCCATTGTAGCAGATAGGGTTTCTAGTGGATGCACAATTGAGAGTTATGAATGCTGTTTCCCTGAATCTCTCAGTAGCAAACGGTTCAGGAGTGAGGGAATGCCCTGAGTTCCCTCCTCCATCTGTACCTGGATTTTGAGGATCCCAGTCTTACACAGGCAGGACAGACACTGTAGCTACTGTGAGTTTGTGATTAGAATGGCCGTGTCTGATCCAGCACAGGTCTCAGCCCTCCTCCTCATCTTCTGGTGCTTACATTCTTTTTGCCTCGCCTTCTGCAATCTTCACTAAAGGGATCGTGTAAGTGTCTTCTTTAGGGATGAGCCCTCATATACCATTTATTCTCAGCACTTTGCACAACCATGAGTCTCTAACTGGTAACAGTTGGGTTTTGTTTTGTTTCATTGATACATTTTTTTTTACTTATTTGTTATATACCTGTGTATGTATGCATGCATTCCATGGCATTGGTGAAGATCAAAGGACAACTTGAGGAACTCAGTTCTCTCTCTCTCTCTCTTTCTCTCTCTCTTTCTCTCTCTCTCCCTCCCTCCCTCCCTCCCTCCCTCCCTCTTCCTCCCCTACCCCTCACATGGGTCACAGGGATTGAACTCAGGTCTTTAGACTTGATGGCAGAGTCAATTTGCCAGACCTTTTCAGTTTTTTTGTTTATTTTGTTTTCTTTGTTTTGTTGGTGCACGTGATGATTAATCTTGATTGTTGAATTGACTAGATCAAAGAACACCGAAAAGATTGGTAAAGTGCAGGGAATGGCACGGAGATTTCACAAAGGGAAGACCTGGCTCTGGATAAAGTAAGAGGGGGTGGGAAAAGAAAATGTCCACAAACACAGGCATCTTCTCATCGTCCATCCTCTCGCTCTGCTTCCTGGCCTCAGTGTGAGCATTTCTCTGCCACAGCTGCTTCCACCATGGGGAACTGAAACCTGTAGGCCCATGAACCCAAGCAAGCTGCTCCCTCTTTACATTGTTCCTGTTGGGCATTTGGAAACAGCAAAAACCAGCTCAACCTTCAAAAGGAGAAAAACATATGATAAATTATTGCTATTGAGGTCAGAGGACAGCATGGACCAAGTGCTCTATTTAGATTGATGTAGGAAAAAATCAAGTCCCCATTTGTAATGTGCCTGTACTAACCGGGAATTTCTCCAAAAGCAAAAGGCTTGCCAATTGCAAGATGTCAATCACAGCATGTTTCATCTCCTTATTTACCAATGGCCATTTCAATATATAACATGAAGTACTCTTAGGAACACACTTATAAATCCTTGAATTTACAAGTTACTTTGTGTGTATTTGGTTGCTTTAAACTTCTCGCCTGAGAAAACTGCAGAAGCACCTGTAACTTTATTTGACTGTTGAAGAAACAGAAGCTAAAGAAACTAAAGGATTGACAACCACATGATTTGAAAGGCAGAAGGGATAAGATATGAACCCTCATCCCCCAGCTCCTGGCTAACTCTCACCATTCAGTTGTCTCATCGTGTGCTCTTGTTATAGAGGGACTGTTCCAGGGGCAGTAAAACCTATGGCTAAATATGAGGGAGGGTAGCTGTACTCACATGGCACTGGGGATTTCTGTTCAAGATAGTTCAACACACACACACACACACACACACACACACACACTACAAAATTTCAGGAACAAGAACTCATAGATGCAAAAACAGTGTTAAGTAGGAATGGCTTGATCAAGGGGCATATAGAATATGAGCTTCAAGGACTCACAAGCACCACCCTTAGGAGTCCGAGACTTATCCCAGAGGAAACTAAGAGCCACTGCTGTAGTTTGGATGAGAAATGCCCCCTCTCTATCTGAAGAGTTGATCCCAGTCAGTGACACTGTTTGGATAGGTTATGGAACACGTTAGGGGGTGGAGTCTTGCTAGAGGAAGTACATATTGCAGGGGACAGGCTTTGAGAGTTTGTAGCCTTGTCCCGCCCACTTGACCACCCACCCACCCACCCACTCCGTCTGCCTTCTGTATAAATGAAAATGTTATCAGTCTGCCCCTATCACTGTGCTGTGCCTTCCCTGTGATAACAGATTCTAGCTCTCAGAAACCATAACAAATATAGCTATCAACTGAATTGGGGAAGTATGCAGTTTGATGTGTGTCCAAGGAGGTGCAGGTGGCCAGGGTTGACAGCTGAGTTTCCAGCAGCAAGAATACAAAGGGGAATGCCAGGGCCAAGAAGTGGGAGTGGGTGGGTAGGGGGAGCAGGGCGGGGGGAGGATATAGGGGACTTTCGAGATAGCATTTGAAATGTAAATAAAGAAAATATCTAATAAAAAATGAGAAAAAAAAAGAATACAAAGGATCGGTGGTAGAAGACTGGGAATGGCTTTCTGGGAGGGTCTCCCAAGATGGCGATGGCTCAGCTTCAGCTGACATTGTTCTAGAATGTGGGCTGCTAGCTCTTGCTCTGGAATATGAGCTCACATTGGAATCACTCACCTGTGAATTGTAAACAGAGCTAAAACTGCTGACAGGACTTCCACCATGAGCACAGTAGAAAGGAAGACTGAGCCCATGGCTGAACACGCAAATTCTCCTTCTCTCCTCACCCTCTCTCTCTCCTGCTATCTGTGGCACTACACCCTCATATCTGGCACGCATCCTGAAGTAAAGTATTAATTAAGAAAATCCCGTCGCAGGGTTCCTTCCCACTTTTGGTCATTAATCTGTCCTGATAAAAGACACACACACTGCCTTTATATTTTAATATGCCTATTCAGCACAATAGCTGAGCAACTGCCTACCCCTCCACGTTGTTAGAATCTACTTTCTTTCTTTTTTTTTTTTTTTTTTTTTTTTTTTTTTTTACTTTTTT
>NC_034610.1:1415379-1460529 GCF_900095145.1 Mus pahari
CACTCACTCTGTAGACCAGGCTGGCCTGGAACTCAGAAATCCGCCTGCCTCTGCCTCCTGAGTGCTGGGATTAAAGGCGTGCGCCACCACACCCGGCTCCTAGAATCTACTTTCTATCCATAGCCCCACCACTACTTACTACAATTCATCCGGGCTGCTACTAGCTCCAACCAGCCACCCCCACATGGCCACATATTAGGGCTCGGCTAACCCATGGAGGCTCCTTTCTCCTCTCCTGGATCTACCCTCCTGTTCCTTCCTCGAGGTTTCTAGTCCAGGATACCTAAACCCTACCTATCTCTCTCCTCCCCAGATCTTGGCTGCTGGCGTCTTTATTCATCTCTCAGAGTTAACTTGGCCACATCCCAAAGGCTATGCGCTGACTCCAAATCTTGAAACCAGCCCTTAGCATTAGAAGACAAGCAGCATCATTAGGCTAGCCTAGTACACATCGGGAGCTTCCCTCTTCTACAGCTCTTTCACCCAGTGCCTGTCTGTGGCACCCCTCCATCATCATCCCTCACATCTCTCTTCTTTACATCTGGTTTTATCAGAAGCTTCAGCATGAACTCTTGTCTGCAAACCTACCCCCTTTGAATTTGTACTCAACGTTATGGTCAGTGACATCACTATAACATAAAGATGTGGCTGTACTCCTGTGGTTTAAATCCTTTGTTGGCACAGCACTTCCTGAGTTACCTCCTGATGGCCCACCCCATTCATCATCACATGCCTGCAAAGCTCTTCATGAACCAGCTCCTCCTTCCAGCTAGCCTTGACCAGAAATGAAGTCAGTTGGCCCACCTTGGCATGGCTGCAAAGCCTACAGATCTCACCAAATTCTATGTCTAGCTTCCAACCCCACCCCTTATCCACTTGGAGGTTTGTATCATCCCTGTCAATCATAAGCAAACTTCAGTTACACAGTCACCATCAGTCACCAGGTCTGGGCACAACAGTCCCATCTCTCTCTTTATGAGACCATTCCATTCTTTTCTTTTTCCTTTTTCTTTTTCCATCTAAAAGAGTCCTTGTCACTTTCCATTAAAGACAACTTTGCTCATACACATAGAGGGAAGGGATGTTCTCCAATTCAGTTCCCTCTTCAACAATTAATACCTAGCGCACAATAAAAGTGTGTGATTTTAAGATTCTATGATCAAAATATAAATCTCATTCCTCTAAATGAGTTAGGAAACAATTTCTTTTTTGTTTTTATTTCACTTTACTATGTCAAATCTTTACCCTCTCCATGTTGAGTAAAAAGTTAGAGCTTTCATTGCTAAAGTCTTGGTGAATGGACTAATGTTCAATGTTTGGAATACTACCATCAGATACCCAGTGACCTAGTCTCCCACTAGGCTCTACATCTCAAAGGTCCCATGACATTTAATTATCACTATCTCTGAAACCAAGTCTTTAAAATATGAGCCTTGGGGGCAGGGGAGTGCACTGTTTAGCATTCATACTATAGAAATTATCTATTAGAACACACAGTTTACCAAGATTGAATCTGTGTTGGTAGAGCTGTTGTTGAACATCTTGTCTCCTAAGTCTGTCACAAGGCTTTAAAAAGTTCTTCTCTCTTTCCCCTCCCAAAATTTCAGACTGGAAAGTTTTGTGTGTTATCTTGAGCTACTCTAAATAAAACATGAATGCCAGCCAATTGATGCAATGCCGAGCACAGAAGACATACTTGATAAATATTTGTCATTGTCAAATCCCTAAGAACAGGTCCTGAGTCTTACTAACAGTGAATCCGCTCGATTCAATCACTTCGTGCAATCTTTGTTGAATGCATGTGTGCTCATGGGCATTTGACACTGGGCAAAACAAATCTACTTTCTAAACAGTATCAGGGTTGGTTCCACTGCCTTAAAAATCAAGTTCGTTGGTCTCTGTAGGTACCAGTCATTATTAAATTGAGCTCTGAATTTGACTATTACAGTCACAAATCAAGTACACACACATGAATGCTAGCTTCCATCTGGCGCTAGAGACTTAAATGTGAAAAGCAAGGTATTGTCTAAGGCGAGGTTGGCCTCACAATCAAGGACTAGAAACAAGAATCTATAAATGCTCCTTCTCCATCTGCATCAGTGAGAAGTCACAAACGAGTAAAGTGAAGAGTTATCTCTGTTAACCGTTTGAGATCCCCATCTGCAGAAGAATACAACAGCACGGAAATTGCTTTTATGGACCATTCAGTGCAAGTTAAACATCTCATGATATGCAATGGGGGCTCTCCAAGACGAGCCAGATGCTATTAAATACAGCATGCTCTGTGGGAAAATCATGTGGAATACACTGCACCAATTGAATTACATCACAGAGCATGCATGGAGGGTCGCATACATAAACAAACTTCCATTATCCTGTTCCAAGGGCATTTTTCCATAGAACATTCACATGTAGAATGTAAAAAATAATGAATGTGGTGCTTTTATTATTTCTTTCAGTCAGCAGTATGTTTTTAAAGCATCCACAGACATAGCGCAGAATACATCAGAGTGGACCAACTTCTCATTTAACCAAAGGAGATTTGCCATTGGTGTTTAACCTGTTTCCACTTGATACAGTAGCCTTGATATGGTAGCCTTGATACAGTAGCCTTGGGAATTGTTCAGAGTGGCTAAAAATATTTTCAGACATCCATGCATTGACCATTACAAAAATCAACTAGTGACGATTTGCTTTGGAGATTCCTTAACTCTGAATGTAATAATTGATATTTGTAAACCTTTTGCATTAAATTATCATTGTCTCACATTATTGTATACAGTAAGTTTAGGGGAGTTTTGTTATTGCTTTGCTTTTTGTTTTGCTTGTTTATCTGTCTGTCTGTCTGTCTGTTTACTTGGCTATGTTTTCCTATCATTGTTGCTAATTTTCAGGCAGGGTCTTTCTCTGTATCATTAGCCAGCCTGATACTTCCAGTGTAAACCAGGCTGGCCTCAATCTCATGGTAATCCTCCTGCCTCAGCCTTATGAGTACTGGGATTACAAGCAAGTGCCATCACCTCTTACAAGGAAAGCATTATTTGGTGGCTAAAATGCAAACATACAAAAATGTCTTCATAGATTATATTTTGTACTCAAAGAACAAGACCCCTTACTGAAGAGCTCCAGCAAATGCTTTTCTGTACTCTGTAGTCCTTCTGACCTCCAAGCACCTCTTTAGGATCTGCCCAGAACAGACAGGACCCATTAGATCTCCATCATTTAAGGATATCTCTTACAGACCATAAACTGGAGATATTTTTAATTTAAAAATAGTTTTAAGTATGAAAACATACACCTCAAAGCAGGTACCACTGAAGGACACAGACAGGAAACTCAAGTAGAAATGGTGATTAAAGTCAACCGCTGAAGGACACAGACAGGAAACTCAGGTAGAAATGGTGATTGAAGTCAACAGGTAAAATCTAGGAGCAAGCATCCTAAGCTGGAGCCGGAGATGAGAAGAAGCACAAAACGTTTTGTTAAAATCACCATGCCCAGCCGATGCCCAGCCGATGCCCAGCCAATGCCCAGCCGATGCCCAGCCAGAGGACTCACCTTCTGAAGAGAGTTAGCAGCGTCTAGTCTTCCTGTCTGGCACACACTGAACCACCAATCTATCTCATGCAAAAATGGTTTACGTAATCCCCAGTTCTCCAAGTATAATTAATGTATTTCTAACTAACTCACAAAACCGTTGGGCATCCTTCGATGAAGGTGGGTGGGAGACCATTTTTCTAAGTTGTAGACATCTGTGTTCTTGAGGCTTCTAAGACCATTGCTCTCAGACCCATGAAGTTGCTTAAGGACAGTAGTACCAAACTCAAAGGAATTGCCATTGAAATCCCACCCCACAAGAAATCCTTATTTTATTCAAGCATCACATGTCATCTTTTTATGAATGGAAACTGTCACAGAGGCTGCACAGAGGGGGATACATTGGACATGAGGTCATGACGGCTGCAGAATACGGCAGGTTCAGGTCATGGTATTTACAGGGTGGCTAGATACAGCAACTTCAGTGATGATGCAAGGTAAGAATTAAGTGAGCTTTTTAGCAAAGATGGGCATTGGGCTGTTGAGTTTGGGGCTTAAAAGCAGGAGAAAGAAGCATGACATAGTCTCAATGGAACCTGTTAAATATGCTAACAGATATCAGAATTGCACCGTTGTGAATATGGGAAGTGGGGAATATGGGTGCTAGTCAGACGGTGGGTGACTTTCAAACCTAGGAAAGACCAGCATAAGGAAAACAGATGATGGCTACAGACGTGGACTTTAGAGTAAGAAGGTCTAAGCCTGAATCCCAGATATGAATTAGCCATGCACACTTGGTCAATCATTTAGCCTCCCTGGTTCTCAGGAGTCTCACCTCTGTGGCCAGCTTAGCTGTGACCCATCCCTAGAGGGATAGATCACACTGTAGGACGATGCACCTACGAGACCACTAATGACAATAATCAGAACGACGGGATGTTCACACCTGGAGACAAGGAGGAAAGAAATGGGGTTGAGTAAAAGAAGGACAAAAGGAATCCTAAAAGAAACAGAAACAAGGGATAAAATACTATAGAACAAGTTGCTATGAGAACAAAAAGTCAACGGGGTCTAATTCTGGAGACGCTGACTAACAGTATTAAATGGTAGAACAAGGCCAAGGGAAATTGGACCTAAGAAAGTATGTGTAGACTTTCATATTAGAGGTCACTGATGGCTCCTTATGTTATAACAAAACATTGGGAGCAGAAGCCAATGCTCAGAGGATAGCTAGGGCAAGAAGCAGGAGGTATAGGCCACATTCATTGGAAAAGATCACAAGTTAGAAGATGGGGCTTAGGGGTTACTATGGATCCAAATCCATACTTATGGGGGAAGTAAATGATCGCTCTTTAAATGAGGACATCTTGATGTATCAGAAAGCAGAGGGTGGGGGGAAACCTGTGCTAACAAATAAATTTGGAGAATGATTCAGGAAGACACTCGAAATTGACGTCCTCATGAATAAATATTTATACCTACATGTATACCCACCCATATGGACAGGCTCATATACACCTCTGCTCACACAGTGCCAAGGCAATAAGGTTTAGCTTTCCAAGCAAGAAAGAAACTGTATAAAAGGACATACACCTCCCAGAAAGATAAGAAGGCTAAAAGCTGGGCCCTTCTGACCCAGACGAGAGTGTTCAGGTGAGCAACGGTGGATGAGAGCAATGCGCCATGGCTCGTGATGTGGAGCTGAAAGCTTAGGTTGGAAAGAAGAGCTTAGGTTTTGTTTGTGCTCCAGTGTCTATTAGGAAGAATTCAGAAGAGACGGCTGAGCTCCAGGGGCCATCCATCAGCACCATTGGGAGTCTACACTAGGCACGAATAGTAGCACACTGTCCTGAAGGAGACGGAGCTTGGTTAGCCACCTTCAGGCACTCTGCCTGTGTGTGGCAGAAGCAGCCCCCCCTCTAATCCCAAGGGGAACTGTAAATTACAGGTGGCATCTGCTGGTACAAAGAGTAAATAGGGGAGTGGACAAAGTGAACAAAGCCAAGGTTGGTGGGTAGACGTGGCCTCTAAGTTTCATGGACACCTGAAGCGCCTAGTCGCTCTGGAGAGTTTCAGCCAGTGGAAGAGAAATCCAGATCATGAGAACTGAGGCCTCCTGTCCATCGGTCCAGTCTCATCCTAAGTGAGTAGGTAGGCAGAGGACACAGCAGGAGCCTCTAGGGAACATAAATGACAATGAACAGACAAACAAACATGTTCCTTCCATACTTCACACACTGCGAGTAAGTCAGCCTCACCACCTCATATACAGACCATGTTGAGATAGGTCCCAGTGAGGGGTGGGAGGAGGGGATCTACTAAAAGATTCAGTATACATGTGAGGAACTTTCCAGAAGAGAATGAGAATTTTTAATAAGACTTCCTAATGGTATTTATATTTACTATTTAATCAATATAGTAAATTCTCCAGCAAGGCTGAGGTGACTGACCAGGTCAAGCCCAGCACAGATTTGCAATGCAGAGCAAGATATGCAGGTATGCACAGATATGCTATGCAGAACAGGATGGGGCATATGGGAAAGATGCTTACACACAGCAGTCAAAGCTTCTGCCCCAAACAAATGTGTTATTCTGCTGTGCAAGTCCCTGCTCTACTGTAATTGTATGTGGACATATCTATTTCTCACATCCTACTAAGGCTTTGAGAGTGGAAACTCCATTCTTTCATCTTCCAGTTCTAGAATGATCTCCAGCATGCAAAAAAGCCCCCTGGTAAATATTTATAGAATCAAGGAACGGAAGGCCCGCTGCAGCACCAGGAGGATTGCTGTGGACCGTTTCTTGTCATCCATACCACCAGAGCAGGCTCAAGAGTCCACCCAAGACAGCCAGGGTCTGGTTTTAAATGAGCTTTGGTTTTAATTCTCTTAGTGTCTGCTCCCCTTGATTTCTTTTTCCAGTCTTGCTCCACCAAAGCATTAAGAAGAAGGAAAGAGAAGAGCTGGCCTACTGAGCTCTGTGAAACACTTCTAAGCAGCAGTCGTCTCACCTCTGGCCATGTTTTAATGTTGCTGTACAGGTGAAGGGATGCTGAGGCAGGCAGGGGAGCGACACAGATTCTAAGAGGTGGAAATGCACACACGCATACACACTCACACACACACACACGCACACACACACACACACTCACACACACACGCACACGCACACAGAAGCATGAACACATGCACTCATGCACACACTCTGGAAAAGATAGTTGTTGCTGTGAACAGACACCATGACCAAGGCAAGTATTATAAACTACAACATTTAATTGGGCTGGTTTACAGGTTTAGAGATTCCGTCCATTGTCATCAAAGCAGGAACATGGCAACATCCAGGCAGGCATGGTGCAATAGTAGCCTAGAGTTTTAGGACTTCATCTGAAGGCTGCTAGTGGAAGACTGACCTCCAGGCAGCTAGGGTGAGGGTCTTAAAGCTCAGACCCACAGTGACACACCTATTCCAACAAAGCCACCCCTCCACATAGTGGCACTCCCTGGGCCAAGTATATTCAAATCATGACAATAATGGACCAAGATATTAACCCTTTATACAAACATATATATGTTATATGTTTATATATAAATGTTATATATATCTTACATGTAACATATATATGCTATATATGTTTTATATGTACATATACATGCATATATGCATATGTATATATAAGCACATATGCATATGCAGATGGTGAAAAAACATATAAGGCATGTATATCAAAGTCTACCAACAATCCAGTAACTTCTTTCACCATACATTTATGAATTCTTGGAAACATAAAACATGCTGGTACCTTTAATGTTATCCCTTGCAATGGTTGTAGAAGTGCTGTGATTAGCTCTGACCAAATTCTCTAAAAGGAGTCTTGTGTGATAGAATGAAGATCTATGCAGGAATTAGAATGGGAAGGGAATGGAGGGAGAGACAAAAAGAATGGAGAAAGTGGAATTGAAAAACTAGAGAGCATGGGAGGGAAAGTCTAGGAGGGAAATATGAAGATTAGGAAGGCAAGGAGTGGGGAAAGCGGGGAGGGACAGAGAAAGGAGAAAGGAAGGAAGGCTGGAAGGAGAAAGAGACTGAGAAAAGGGGAATGGGGAAGAGGAAAGAAAAAGATAAGGAGGGAGGGACTGTGAAAGAATGGAGGGAAGCTTGGGAAGAAGGGAAGCAGGAGAGAGGTAATGGAAGGGGGACTCTTATTGACTCTCCGCAATGGATCCTCCCATTCTAATCTTTGTGACCTAGCCAGGCTCCTGCTCTAAGTCTCCGTCTCCTGAGATCTAGCTAGTTCTGCCCAGGAGGATTCATGCCGCTTGGACAAACAGGAAGGAAGCAGCCATGGACTCAAGCCAGTGATGTCCAAAGAAGGCCTCAGCAGAGAGGGGCTGTCAGTGACCCCGTCGCATGTGCAGTGAGACCACACAGCACCTGCTCTCAGTGAGTGAAACACACTCTGTGTTAGAACCCTTCCTCCTTGAAATGCCCAGGGCTTTTGTCCATTCTCTGAGTGTGCAGTAAGGGGGGAGCTCCACAGACTATCATGCATCTTAGAACAGGACGCACATTTGGAGCAACACTGTCGTCAACTCACCCTCCGCAAACATCTCCCCAGAAGCCCTTCAGCAAGTAGTTTTGCCTCACTTTAAGGGGTCAATAGCTCTGATACCTTCAGATCCTTTGTTAATGTCCAGGGTAGCCTATCTCTACAGGGCATGGGTACCCTAGCCCCATCCAGTCAGGTCATCCAGAACACAACCCCAGAAGAATCTCAGAGCAGCTGAGTAACTATTATCTCGAGACAGCGTCCTCTGTCTCAGATCTGAGACAGTCATCCAGTCCTTTCAGAGCCTGGTTGTCCCCTCCCCCCCCCCCCCCCCGTGTGTCTCTTTTTTTTTTTTTTTTTTTTTTTTTTTTTTAAACATCTATTTCCTTCTCTCTCTCTCTCTCTCACCCCCCCCCCCCCCCCCCCCCCCCCACCTCACACTGTTACTCCCTACAGTGGCAACTACTCAGGTCAGAATACCCACCCACCTGTCACCACTTTTCTACCTCAGGAACGCCACTGTCTCACTGAAGCCCACCACGTTTTAAAGACACCTCAACTGGCGGCAACCCTGCACAGCCCTCTCCAGGCTTACCGCATTCCTGTCACCTTTCAGTCTTGTGAACCAAAATGTCTGAGCATAGCAGACACTGCCTGCCACCTCCAGTCCAAATTGTAGGCCAAAGACAAGCATGGCTAAAATTCTAAATCATCTGTGGATGGTCTCATAATCTCTCCACCAACATAGACAATTACCACCTCCTCTCATATAATTCATTTAAAGTGGGTTGAAAAAGTATGCCCGGGTTTCTTATTGTTACCGCCATTATTAGCTGCCCAGGCATTCTTTTCCAGTCGCCAGGTCCTTTTGCTGCTCTTTAGACAAGCCATGTTCGTCCCCACAGCAGAGCATATGCTATTCCCGCCATCTGGGGAGCTCTCTGCTCTCTCATTCCATACCCCTTCCAATTCTTCACAGAAGTCTCAACTCTAATACCCAGCCCACCACCTCAGAGGAGACTTCTCAGGACTCTCTCTGAAGGATCATGCCCCTCTCTGTCCCTGTAGTGCCCCTGTAGTGTTTTTCCTCGTGTGTGTGATATGCCTATCTCAGGGGTATCTACTCACCATTTGCTTTCTTATAATCATTAAAAAGCAGGTTTCTGGGCTGGGAAAGTGGTAGAGTGGAGCAGGAACAGTGGGGCTGCTTCTATGTAAATTCCAGGGGGCCAGAGAGCTGCAAAAGCATCTCCAGCAGGAGGACCTGATTGAGGACTACCTGAGAGACCAGCATCTCCCACAGGAGGACCTGATTGAGAAGTGCCTGAGAGGCCAGCATCTCCCACAGGAGGACCTGATTGAGAACTACCTGAGAGGCCAGCATCTCCCACAGGAGGACCTGATTGAGAAGTGCCTGAGAGACCAGCATCTCCTGCAGGAGGACCTGATTGAGAAGTGCCTGAGAGACCAAGGGTTGTTGGTGCAGACAATGCCAGCCAATCAGGAACTGTTGTTTAGACCAGATGTTTTCTTGGGACCAATGGGGGCACAGGGGGACTGTATTAAAGGAGCTTGCAGCCCTGTTCAGAGAGCTTGCTGCAGTGTTTCTTACCTGATCCTGGAGGCTATGTTGTTGACTCTGCAGTAGGGTCAGGCAGCCAGTAGTCCAGAGCACATGCAACAATAGAGAGCTTGCATATGATGTTAGGGGTTTTGATCCCCAGAAAAGAAAAAGGAAGAAAAAGAGGAGAAAGGAGATGAGTATGAGGGAAAGGAGAGAGAAGAGGAAGAGAAGGAAGAGGAGGGGGAATGGGAGGAGGGGGAGGGGAGAAGAAGGAACTGGTTTCTGGGAGGGGTGACCCAGTACCCATTGAATACTTTCTCTGTGCTATACACAACACAGCACAGAACAGTTGGGGACTGAAAACAGGAGTTCTATTTCAGACTTTCAAGAAATGTCTGGGACAGACTGGGTCTTGTGCTCCAGAACGCAAGCTGGCTCTCACAACTGCAAAATCTCCTTGTGTCTGAAAGCACATCGCCAATCACGACTCAAATTTCCACGTTGTTTGCTCTATGTGTATGGCCCTGTAGTCATCTTGAGGTGACACTGACGGCAGTCTTGTTCTCGTGTCTCTTTTTTATAAACGTGATTTGCATAATTCATGGACAGCTCTACGAGGCATGCACAATCGGAGGTCCTGTCAGAAAATGTCATTTCAAGAGATTTGTAATCGCCACCAGCTCACGTCATTTTGTCATGTCTTCTGATGAAGGCATGGCTGGTCTAAAGCACAATGAGGGATCAGGTGACTGGAGCTGAGTGGGACACAGGCTGAGTGCACCATCTACCCTGGGACAGCAGATGATTTACCACTTAGAGAGAACGGTGACAGTGACCTGCTCGTTCCCCTCCTTACCATCAGCAAGGACTGGTGAGCGATGGTCAGGAGACTTGCAAAACTAAAGGTTATTCCAGCCTCACTGCTTGTATGCTATTTAAATTAGCTTCCCAAAGACCTAAGAGCCTTTTTCTGATTCTCTTTAAAATGGCATAAATCTTCATCTTCTGAGGCCAGCATTGTCTACACAAAATGAGGTTGAAATGTGATCATATCCAGCAAGGTACCTAAACATAATCTTAAATAACAGAAAAATAACAAAAGTGAGGTCTGGGGAACAGGGCTACTTGGAAATCACATCAATTCTCTATAACTATGATGCAGGTCCTACCCTAACAGCAGATTCCACAGACAGTGTCATTATTTATGACACCCTCCGACATTCTATGAATAAGTTAAGAAACAGATATAGAAAAGAGGTGTTAAATAAATAAAACTATAGTCAACAATAGTCAAAAGCTTCTTGGTTATAATAGGACCAGGATGCACTTCATATTAGAATAAAAGGTCAATAATTTATCTGAACATGAATAAAACATAGGAGTTTTGCAGAATTAAGAAAGCACGATTTAATTGTTCCCTCTGTATAACAACTCAAGACACTAATAAATAACAAATTCCCCCCACCAAGACAAGAAAGGTGCTATGACCACATACATATGCAGGTGGAGAGAGTCAGAGGGACACACATTTCTCTTTATTCAATAGTGCCAGTAATTTTCCTGTGAGTCAGGAGCCTTTTAAAATAATGTGCAATTTATTGTTATATTTTAAAGTGGCCTGAATGTGGCAAAAAGAACTGGTTAGATGCTACAAAGAGCCACCGGGTCATAAGATGAATAAGCCAAAGGGCAAAGAAGGTTCTAGTTTCAGTGGTCAGCGGACTTTGCATCTTTAAGTCCATTTTTTTTTTAAGGAAAAGACTACAAAGGTTTAAAAACAGAGTCATCGTTCCTGTATACTTTATATATGACTGAGAAAATAAATCTCAGCCCCCTCTACAATTTAAACTGACAAATTCAACACAGAGCATTCAAATCTGGCAAGATCTTGTCATTGTGAACTAAATAAATACGGACTGCTATAATGTTCTGGGGTGCCTGTGTTGTTTTCCACATCATGAAACAAAATTTTGAAATATATTCCACATAGAGAATAGAAATACCCAGTACCTTCCCTAATGTAACTGATAAACTCTACATTAACAAAGTCTCTCTCTCTCTCTCTCTCTCTCTCTCTCTCTCTCTCTCTCTCTCTCTCTCTCTCTCCTTGTCATTTATTTATCATTTCTACGCAGCTCACATCCTCGAGGAGGTGAGTTGTCTTACATTATTAAATCATATAGAAAAAAAATCCAAGCTAAAAGACAGATCAAAACTAATTAAGAAGCAGGCATCTGGGTTTAATTAGTCACTACCACTGAGTGCTCCAACGAGCTTTCTATTAGCTCACGATGGCTTCCAAGAAAAAGGAAGCAATCAAGTTCACTGAAAAGAAGTTAATTTCTTTTCCAGGTACTATATTCCAAGAAGACTATATTTCCATCCTGTTTGTGCAAAAAAAGTGACCAGCAAAGGAAGATTTCACCTCTACTGCTGCCCCTAGTACATACTTGTCATCTCCCCTTCAGGCCAGCTTCTGCATGGAGCCTTCTTGTGAAGGTGGTCATGGCCAGTGGTCATCCATCTTAGTCTGCAGACTTTCCAGAGAAGAGTCACAGGTTAAGAAAATGTCCAGCCACCCTTGCCGCCCTCTTTGAAAGGTGAAACCGAGGCCATGGAGACCCCTTTCCTTTGCAAGGAGCTACGTGTGCTTGTCAGTTTTACATTGCTGTCACAAAATACCCGAGGCAATCAACTCAATGAGAGGAAAAAGTTTATTTCCCACTTGTGGTTTCAGATGCTTTAGTCCATGTGTGGAGGGCTCTTATCACTGTGGGGGCTGCGGTTAGATGAGACATCAGGGTGGGAGCATGTGACAGTGGAAATGCCCTTGCATATGGAAGACAATATATATTAAGGGTTCTACCAGTTTCCTGGAGTGCAGTAGGCTTGTAATAAAGTGTTTGAAGGACCTTTCTCAGCAGTAGCTTGGATTTCTAAGTGGGCTCGGGTTCTGAGACACCTACAAAGTCAGCACCTACAGAGGGATGGGAGAACAAGACCTAAAGCTCCCAGCTGGCTCTGGTCTCCCTTAAGAAGAAAGCCAAGCTTCCAGGCCACCTAGGGAGATCAACTAAGAAAGCTCCAAAGTGCAGATTGAGGCCTGGTGTCTTCCTTGTTTTGAATCTCTCAGGGAGCTGCCTGCCATGGGGTTGCAGGCTGTAGGTTCTTCCTGCTAAAGTTACAGAAGTAACTCATACTCTTCCTATGAATGGTCCCTAGAAAGTGACAAACCGATAAAACTTCAGAAAACAAACCTTAATTCAGAACATGACTGTCTGAATCTGAAATATCCTCTGTAGACTCATGTGTTTGAACACCTGGTCCTTAACTGGATCCTTATGGGGTCTGGACGCTAGAGCCTAGTGTCCCGGGGCCAGACCTGAGAGTGAGTCTAAGCTCTGTAAAGTTCTGTTCTGTGATTCCTGGTCAGTTGAAACCCTGTGACCAGGTGCAAGCCCCTCCCACCATGGACCAAGCCACTCTGCTTGTCCCCCCCCCCCCCGTCATGGTGAACTACGCCTTCAGAAGCCACAAGCGAAAATAACCTTCTTGCCTAAGTTGTCTGGGTCAGGTGTTTGTCTATGTCACAGGTAAGAATAGGAACTAATGAGTCACCACTCTCCACACACACAGCCCCAATCTACAGGCTCCTTTAGTTAACTCAGCCTGCTTCAGGAGATTACCGCACCACCCCAATTTAGAAATTTTGTGCAAACAAAGATAACAGTATGCATATATGCTGAGTCATTAGAGGTCTTTCTTCCAGAACCCACTCAATGGATTTAAAATAAAACACTTAGAGATGCTAGCAGAGTAAGTGGGCAAAACTTCCTTTGGATTGTCCCCTTCCTAGGTAACACAGGTAACCTTTGGCAAATCCCTAGTTGGCTATAGAGTTGTAGAGTTGACGTTCCTGATGGGAGATGCAGTATTAAAATGTCAGTGAGAGAGAGAGAGAGAGAGAGAGAGAGAGAGAGAGAGAGAGAGAGAGAGAGAGAGAGAGAGAGACTTGGAGGCTGAGAATATATCCCAGTGGGACCAGAGTTCAGTCCTCAGAACCAATGTAGGGAAAAGCGTGGTTGCAAATGTTGGCAGTCAAAGCTCAGGGTGGGCAGAGGTTAGGTGACTCTCTGAGGCTCTAGGGCCAGCCCACTGTCACTGTCTCTAGTTAATGAGTGCTAGGCCAGTGAGAGGCCTCATGTCAAACAAACAGACAAACAAACAGACAGAACAATGAATGGTTCTGAGAAAGAGTACCCAAGGCTGTCCCCTGGCTTCTAACTTCTACCTGCACCTGCATGCACAAACAGAGGGGTTAAGAGGAAGGGACAGGGGCAGGGAGGAAGGGAGGGAGGAAGGGAAGGAGGAAGGGAAGGAGGAAGGGAAGGAGGAAGGGAAGGAGGGAGGGAAAGAAGAAGAAGAGGGCTTAGAAGGTCTCTGACACTTTGATGCTGGATGCAGAACTGAAGATCCTTTTGGTACAAAGAGAAGCCTGGTCCATCCCAGCCTTATGAAATACCAGCCCAGGGCTGGAGAGATGGCTCAGCAGTTAAGAGCACTGGCTGCTCTTCCAGAGATCCTGAGTTCAATTCCCAGCAACCACATGGTGGCTCACAACCATCCGTACTGGGATCTGATGCCCTCCTCTGGTGTGTCTTAAGACAGCTACAGTGTACTCACATATATAAAATAAATAAATACATTTAAAAAAAGAAAGAAAGAAAGAAAGAAAGAAAGAAAGAAAGAAAGAAAGAAAGAAAGAAAGAAAGAAAGAAAGAAATACCAGCCCAGAACTATGCAAAAGGTATTGCAGACAGCCTGGAATAAGAGCAGTTTCTCAGACTGAACACTGTCAACCATCAAGCACAGATCATTTTTTGGTGATCTGGGGTGAAGCATCTATTTTGTGCACCATAAGATACACGATGCTTAGCACGCAACTGGATGTCTGCTCTATGCACCTCGCCCTTTTGAAAGAAATGGAAAGTGCCCCTGAGTGTAGAGAGAGTAACTCCAGCTAAGGCTTTCTGTCCTTGATGTGGGAGTGAGGTCTTCCTAAGAAATACCCCAGCACTCAGGCAGATCTGTGGTTGTAACTCTCAGCTATCTGAGCCAAAAATGAAAGAAAATATTTTGCACTGAAAACTTTTTGAGGTTAAGTCTTACTGGCTGGATGCCCCTATAATTTAAAAAGCCTAATATGACCTCAGGAGACTTTCTGATTTTTCATAACTCTAATGAGGTTACCGCTATGGAAGTTACCATAGGCAACTGTGAAGAATCACGGAAATACAGTTTTAAATGACTAGAACCTCATACGTTACCCAGAGCTTTCACCTTCGCAACCTTATTTAAATCTGAAAGAGTTGTGCACTTAGAAGTACACAATTCTCAGGAACAAAAATGCTCATCCTTAAAAAATCTCAGCCTATCATAATAATCTCAGCTTGTGTGTCATTGATACGCTGCTTTCTTATGGTCATCAGGCCACAGGCTCATCAGAGTGCAAAGGCCACCCCCCAAAAAAGGTATTAAAATCATATCTTTCATGTGACAGTGGGCATGTATTCTCCTGGTTCATAGGACAATCTAAGAAACATACATGTTATAGAATTCTTGCACTGTTACTAAGATACACATGACACACAAGAGATATTATCATTTTACATTATTTGATACCATGTATACTGAATTTCCTCCAAACTGATTTCTTTCTCACTTAGATTTAGACAGTGAGCATTGTAGATAAAACCCTGAGAAACCTGAATCACCTGGGGTAGATGGTTGATTTTTTACACACACACACACACACACACACACACACACACACACTAGCACATTGTTCGTTTATTTATTAGTAGATTAGCCCATAAAACAATTCCTCTTTGTGTGTTGGAGACCAAAGGAACAGAAATGGCTCTTGAGAAAAGCACTGGTCCCGCTTTTGCTTTGGTTTTATGCATGCATTTCTGTGCACTATGTGTGTGCGTGGGTGTTTCTGGAGGTCAGAAGATGATGTCAGATCTCCTGGAATTAGGGTTAGAGATGGTTGTGAGCCACCCTGAGAATACTGGGAATCCTCTGAAAGAGCAGCCAGCGCTCTTCCACACTAAGGCCTCTCTCTAGCCCTGCTGTGTTGTTTTCAGTTGTTTTATCAGTTGCCCAAAAGAATACAGCAGTGTTCCATTTAATATGCACATGTATGAGTGAATGCATTCATGTGTGTGTGTGTGTGTGTGTGTGTGTGTGTATGTGTGTTATATAAATGTGTACATGTTTGCCTATACAAGAATGTGTGTGCCTATGCTAAGCCAGAGGTCTGTGGTTCAAGCCTTCTCTTACCATTCTTCACTTTATTTCTTGAGACAAAGTCTCTTTCTGAACCTGAAACTCATCAATGCAGTGAGGGCTCCAGGTTCCTCCTGCTCTCCCTCCTTGGCACTTGCTACCATGTTCCACTTTGTTCTGTGGGCTCTGAGGATCCAAACTCATGGCCCTCTTATTTTCAAAGCAAGCACTTTACCCACTGACCCATGTGTCCCCAGCTCCCTAAACTAGTTTCCCATAGAATCTAAAGCATTTTAGGATTAAGCTATGTGCAAAGCTACAATTTACATAAATGTCCCCACAGGGTGATAAATCTGTAATTCGTGGGCAGTTGAGACTCCCCCATCCCATCCTGAGAGGATGATACTGGAAGAGGTAGTTTTCTGATGATGGAGGAAAAGGCTCTGAACACTGTGAGATAAAAAGTAAGCATCCTTGAAGTCGTCATTAAGGGACATAGGGGTTTTTAGCATGCAGTTGGCACTCAGCAGTGTGAAGAGTAAGAGATATAAACATGGAACACACAAACGCCATGTTGAAAAGTCCTGTGCGGTTAGTCATCAGATCATACATGAAATCTTGTGTCTTTGCTGTTACAGAGCCTATTGGGTGAGTCACAAGACCCCCTCAAATCCACATTTGATATTATTTCGACAGTAAAAGTAAAAGACTCCCTCCAAATGTTATTACAACCTAATTTTAGAAAGAATACATTGCTTATTAAAAACACTGCACTTGATAAGTTGACATATACCTTGTTACTCCCCTCACAGCGTTATCTTAACACCATGCCCAGTTCAGCTGGCGCTGGCTTCTGGCAGGGCTGACCCAGCAAGTAGACAAGCCAGCGGAGCTGCTGCTAGGAATGCAGCCCCAGGGCAGGCCATTCCTAAGTGTGAGGATGTACTATGTCAGAATCTTCTGAGAAGCCACTAGAAATACACACTCAGGTCTCACCCTGAAACCCCCAGATCAGAATCTGGGGAAAGAAGACCCCGGAATGTGGAGTTTTATAGACACCCACTATCCAGTGGTGATCTTGGACTCACAGCAGTCCAGGTGGGGGGCTGGAGAGATGGTTTAGCCTTAGGAGCACTGGCTGCTCTTGCAACAGTGCTGAGGTCGGGTCCCAACACTCTTTGTGTAACTCACAACTGCCTGAACTTCAAATTTTGGTGGAATTAGAGCTCTCCTTTCCTTGGAGGGTGCTCATGCAAGCACTTGTTTGCACAGACACTCATATCTACAAGATAAATAAAAATCACAATTTTTAAATTTAAATAAATCTTAAAAAACCAAAAAGATGCTATGTGGCCCAGGGTCCCCATTATCACCTCCTATAATACACCCCTAAGGACTAACTTCCCACCATCAGGCCACTCCTCCTAAAGGTGCCTGCCAGCTCCCAAGAGAGCTATCACTTGTGGAGCACACCTTTGACAGTTTCACTACGAAGAACGTTGCCCGGAGAGTGATTCAAGCCTCCACACCCATCATACCTCATAGCACGTTAGTGTGTGAACACAGCCGTGACATACAGCAGAGCAGACTTTCCAGAGATGCTTCTGTGTGGATAAGGCAAACTTCACAACACAGATTGGGCTATCTCTGAAGAGCTCCTGCCACATCTAACATAGCTGATGGCCTCCAAGGGAAGCCTGATACCCCTAGTGTGTGAAACCCCGTGGTGAAAGGACAGTCACGTGGTCAAGGTAAGCAGCGAGCACCATCTACTACAGAGCTGCCACATGCACGCGCATCTCTGGGTTTCTAACCTGCACAGGATGAAGCCACTCTTGTTTCAAGCAGCATCCCTTGGGATTCTGTGACCTGTATTCACATATTTTCACGTCACCCACCCACAGCTCGACAGTGCATGCAGTTGCACAAAACTGCTTTCACCTAGGTGAGACCAGTGTTCCAAGATAACCACTCAGAATCCTTCTGTAGCCTGACTCCAAGGAGCCTGCTACAGGTCAAGTCAACCAGACCTCTGATTAAATCTCTAGAATACAGTCTATGTGGGGTCGAGTAGACAAACCCAGAAAAAGTATCAGGCAGACCTCCGGTGCCTTCCAGATTCACTTTGGAGATGCAGAAGGAAAGAAAGCACATCCAGCATAAGAAATGAGATCAAGAAGTGAGTGGAAGATGGGGCAGTCAAGAATAGATTCATAGAAGTCATTGGTCATAAGGACAACTTGGATAGTTGAGTAAAAAGGAAAGAGAGTTGGTAAGGGTGGGGGAGAAAAGAGGAGTCAAGACTCAGAAACAAGTCCTGATGTCATCTGAGCACTTGTTACATCCAGATGGTGTTCTGAGTACCCTGTATGCTGGTATCAGGACCTCCAAAACCTGTGACATCGCATAGGCAACAGAGCGACCCGCACACCTGTTGCTAAGGCAATAGCCACCATATTCCTAGAATCCACTTGGCTCACCCCCCACCTTTACCTGTGGCTATATCACCATCTATATATAAAGGAAGGCCCCTCTGACCTCTCTCTCTTCCCCCCTCCTCTTTCCACCACCACCTTGCCCCTTTCTCTCTTAATAAATCTCGCATGGAACAGTTTGGCCTGGTATGGTCTTTCTGGAACCATGCAACAGTCACAACACTGTACTCAATAAACTATTCAGTCCCTTCACTCGTACTTCGGGGTGGTGCTAGCATCATTTTACAGGTGAGGAATCTAAGGGACAGACCAGCAAGTAAAGCTACCCAGAATCCCCGAGTTACTGATTGTGACCATTGCACCTGAGAGAAACAGGATAAGAAAACCACAGGTTGTTGTTGATGATGATGTGGTGGTGGTGGTGGTGCTGCTGCTGCTGCTGCTGCTGGTGGTGGTAGTGGTGGTGGTGGTGCTGGTGGTGGTGGTGGTGGTGGTGGTGGTGGTGGTTGCTGCTTTTGTTGTTGCTATTGTTGGTGTTGCTGGTGTTGATGATGAGGGATTCAAAGGGTTTCAGTCACCATGGTAGTAGAAGCATCATGGAGGTTAGTCATATCCTAGTGGACCAAGAAACAGAGAATCGGATAGGAACCAAGAGCCTGGTGTAAGCTTCAAGGCCAGCCCTCGGTGACCTACTGCCACCAGAGAGGCCCCTTTGCCACCTAAAGGTTTCACAGCCTCTCAATACAGTGCTACCAGTCAGGAGACAAATGTTCCTAATATGAGGCTCTGGGGGTCAAAGGAAGAGTGGTATGGCTTATATTTGAAATATAGCCCACTGGCAATTGTCTCTCTCGGGTGTTAGTGTATTAAAGCTAAGAGTTGCTACCCTGGAAAATCAAGGAAGCAGCTAAGCCGAGCCCTGCTGACTCAGCTATAATCCTGCTACTCAAGAGGCTAAGCAGGGTATAGCCACAAGTTTGAGACAAGCATGGGCTACAAACAGGTTCTAGGCCAGCCTCCCTCCAAAAACAATAAGGAGGCAGACCCTATAGTAGAATTAGAAAAATAAGGACAATGAGTATGTTTAGTATCTACTAGCTATGGGTGTGGGGAATAGCTACTTTTATAGGCAGCTTCCGCCTTCCCGTAAGCCAGTGGCTCTGCGTTTTGACAGTGCTGAAGCACGCATGCTCTTCAGCTCTGAGGTTGTGCTTTTAGGAACATGCCCTAAGTGCACAGACAGCTATCTAACTCACCTAGAAAGTGGTCAGTGCAGCAATGTGCATAATGGCAAACATCACAGTGATCAGTTAAATGACAGACATGGGAAAAATGAAATTATACCCGGAATTTAATGAAATTACATCCAGAATATCTAGTAAACACTTACTGGACCTTTTCATGGGCCAGACACTGCACTAAAGATTTATCATGCACTGTTCAATTTAGCTCTGAAAACACTTACGAAGGAGATGTTATTATTATGGCCATTTCCCATGGGAGGAAATGGTAACCTGGAGAGATGAAGTCACTTGTTCGGGCCCCTACAGTTAGTGAGAGACAGCCCCAGAGGTGGTCACTAAGGCCTTGCTTGAAACCGGTGGCTATCTGCCTCCATGTCCAAGGTATTGGGTGTGGACTCTGAAAGATGCAAAGGTCCCCTGGGACCCGAACAAGTTCACTAAAGAGACAGGTAGCAAGATGACATTTGACACGAACACATTTCTGTGATGTGCATACCACATGACACACTTGAGCTTTCTATCTTTGTGTACATACACATGACCGAACAGTCCCATTTCACTAGGGCTAGGGTAAATTATATGCCAAGCTGCATCAGGGTGACTGGGTCATGGGATGTTGGAGGTATCTCTGTCCCTCCCTCCCTGCTGGGTGGACCAAAGTGAGATGAGGTCACCTGAGGAGTCATGTGTTTTTCAGAAACACTTTTGAACCTTGGTCTCATCTTCTGTTTCTAGGTAAGAAGGTAAACCCAGAAAAATCAAGTTGTAGTCACTCGGCCAATCGGCAGCAGACACAGAAGGGGGCAGACATCTGCCTACTTCCGGTCCTGGCTCTTGCCGCTGCCCTCACTCGCTCACGAAGGTACCTGGCAGTGGCCCCTTGAACAGTGAAGCATGATGGGACTCTGCACATTGTCCCATGTACCAATCCACCCGCCATCCAGCTCTCTGCTCCAAACATTCCAAGCCCTCCCTTGGTGCCAGGGAGTCAAAAGGCCTGGAGAAAGGATACCCAGCCTGGCTCATCACTCGGCCTCCAGACAGCTCTGGATGCTTTTCTATAAGCCGGTGGTCTGAATGGAAGTGTACCTCAGCTCCCAGCAACACCTTCCGACTGTGCCCTGTGGAGATGCTGACTCCATTAGAGAGGCCCACAGTAGAGTATCTGTGACACTAACAGATCCTCTCCAGTGAAGAACAGTAGCCTGCATATGTCTGCACGCATCGGTGTTTTGTCGGTGGATATAATTACCTTCATCCTGTCTGCTGACAGGAACAGATGTAGTACTCTCTGCTGGAAGCCTTGAAGTGACCTGTGTTCGTCCTCAGCTGCCACCTCCAGTCCCACAGAGATGAACAGGAAGAGGAGGACCCTGGCATGTTCCACCATGCTGTAGACCAGTCTGGCCTCCTTCATGCAGGGCACTCAGAGCCCAAGGCTGGTCAGGAAGGGAACAAGAATAGAAGAAAGTCTGTGACCTGCTGGAGATCCAGGGCCAGGGACTGGTCATCGCCTGCGAAGGGCACTCTAGTCCCTATGAAGTCTCGGGAGAGCACAGTTATCAGGGTTGCAGGAAAGCCGTGAAATGTGTCTTGTTCATGAAGTGCCTCTGAAGACCTTCTTCTTGGGAACAAGAGTCTGACAGGTCCCCTTGGCTCTACCTCCACAAATTAAACTGGAAAGAGGGGCTAGGACACCGTGACTGACTTTTCTTTCCTCTCTGCTTCCTCTCTTACAAGGGATGAATGGCAAGATAATATCTTCATTTTGGATCAAATAGACAAGGAGAAGAGACACAAAGGACAGCCTAAAAGGCTCCACCAGCCATGGCTACCAAGCGGGATGAGTTGTCACAGGCAAGCCAGCATCCTTCTCAAAGAGTAAAACCCAAAAACATGGTCTTATCCAGAAGAAACGAGGAAGCAGTGACAGAAACAGTGCATAAAAGAATTAAAATGCCCTATAAAACCGTGAACACTCTTGTGCATGTTAGCAGTGACGTCAGCAGCTGCTCCCTCCAGAATGCTTTCCATTAAGTGGCACAATAGAACAATTTTCCCCCTTGTTGAATAATAATAGAAGAGTTTTTAAATATGTGATTGCCTTTCTTGCTTTTTGACATTGTTTGTATTTGTTACATGTATCTATTAATACATAAGTCCATCTTTTAAACAATAGGAAATACTTTTGTACATTGATGTTCCTATTTTAAAGTAGGTAATTGAACTCTGGGATCCTGAGAGTCACACTATAATTGTAAAATAACCTTAGAGCCCAAAGTGAAAATTAAAAGTGTTTAGTTTAAAATTATATCTAAGAACCCTGGTAATGTCATCCCTTCCTTAGTGATATGCAGAGAATCACATCCAATCTGTTGACCCCAGGAAGAGCCAGCTATCCCTAACGTGGATCGTACTAGGCTTGCTCAAGAGCCTACACAATTTGGAGTGTCGTTTATGTCTTCAGCGACGGCATGGTTCCCAGCTCTGCCTCTGCCAGGTATAGAGGCAACGACTGAATGTAGATCAAAGGATGCAGCTGCAACCTCAATCCCCAAGGGGGTCTCAGGTACCTACGCATTTCCAGGGCTCTGTCGCCCCATACCCTTTGGGACACACGCCCTTCCATAAATGCCTTTGGTCAAGTTCACTGGACAGAGGGACCTAAGCTTTATCTTCCAACTTCTGCCTCTAACAAAATCTCTCTGATACCCAAAGAAGTTCAAAGCCAAATAGATCCTTTCTGGGACCCAACGCTTGCATTTCACAGCTAGAAAGTCTGCCTTGGGGATTATGGTAGGAAGAACACTAGCCACAGAGTCAGAGGCAAAAGTTGGGGTCACAGTGAAACCTTTCGCTTGAATGACACGAGATGTCTGTGAGCCTCAGTTGTTCTTCTGTGGACAGAGGCAATGCCAGCTCTGCATCCTTCCCAGGGAGAATACAAAACACACCAGGGTGGTAATGGCTATTCCTGGTTGTCAACTTGACTATATCTGGAATGAACTACAATCCAGAATTGGGAGGCTCACCTCTGATCCAGATCTTGAGGTTGGGAGATACAAGTTTTTGACCTAGATCTTGGCATGGGGATCTTGAGGCATAGTGGCTATGAATCCCAGGAGACTAAGGCATGGAGATCTCAGAGTTCAAGGTCATCTGGGACAAAGCAAGTCCCAGATCCAGGAATGGTAGTATATACCTTTAACCTGGGTCACACCTTCTGCTGGAGACATTGGAGGAAGGAAGATTCGCTCTTCTTTCCCCTGCTTGCCTTGTGGGACTGAGCAACTACTAGATCCTTAGACTTCCATTCACAGCTGACCATTGTTGGGGAGTTGAACTACAGACTGTAAGTCATCATAACAAATTCCCTTATTATATAGAGACGACCCGTAAGTTCTGTGACTCTAGGGAACTCTGACTAATACGTGGGTCCACACACTTGGTGCACTATGTAAGTTTCATGCCTGCAGGAGCTGGATGGGCCTGGATAGAGAAAGAAATACATATCAGCTCTGCACTGTAACCACTTCCCTTCCCCAACACCCAGATCTCTCCTCATCTGTCTACCTCGTACAAGCGGAACCATCCACACATTGTATGGTACGGCAGGCCCAAGATTCCCCAGAGAAATCTCAAGAGTACTACTTTCCTGGCAACCTGGGAAAGATAATATTGCCCAAGACCCCCATGCAGTAAGCGCTGAGGTGGGTCCTTATATTGGCCAACTGTCATGCTCCTGTTTTCGAATTTCCAATCATTGCAACCTGTGCTTCTACAGCAGGGACTGGCTGAGTCAAAAAGAAGTCTCCACAGCAACAGTGTTAAACAAATAGCTCAAGCCTGGTATTTTTAGATATGTAAAAATTCTCTCTAAGCACAGTGTAGGGGAATGAAAACCTCAGGCCTCTTCCTAGGCCTGTGCATGGACTGATAAGAGTTTTATCCAATTTACAAGGCAAGAAAAGGAAATAATCATGTGTGATGGAATTGGACAAACCGTCCATCCAGCTCCAAACAATTATGAATATAACACAATTACAGCACTCTGGGTCAGGGTCCCGGCAGTGCCAGATTCTTCCCTTCCATGCACCAGTGAGAATCTGGACGTTTAATGCTCATGGCCTCCTGAGTAATGGCAAACTATAGGCAACTAATAATCCAAACAAAGCCATAAACACAGAAGTAGAGAGCACATGCCCCCTGAATTTCACACTTCTGTCAGCTGACTTCAAGGTGACCAATTGATCCCTGTACCATGTCAGGGAAAACACTTCAGTTAATGTCCTCTTTTCTCCCAGAAATCCAATTCTGTATATGAGGGCAAATCATATTCTAATGATATGTCCCTAGATATATGAGGAAGAAGCTTCCTTATGGAATGCATGCAATGAACTGGATAAAAATTTTCAAAGACTTGACTGTTTTCAACCTATAATCTCTCTCCTGCTTCTGCCAGCTTCTGGGTTGCCTACCAATGTCCAGAACAGGTTGGCTGTCCTCACCTGCAGAGTCTTGCAGAATATGAGTCTTCCCTTTCTATGACACTGTGGCTTATAGTGTAGCCAACCACAGAGGTCAACCATCATGACTGACTAAAAGAAACAAGGTCCAGCTGAGCTGTGTGAGAAAGGCTCTCATTACCACTGATCCCCACTCTCTAACCGGTTGAGCTGCCTACAGGCTATGCAGTGAGCTGCAGCTTCCAAGTGGCTTTTATGAGCTACCACTTATGCCGGGGTGGACCTTGGTGATATGGCTGTCTTTGAGTTATTTCTGCCCCTCATCCATATCCCTATAAATAATCCTAATAAAACTCATTGCTTCACCAAAATAAAATAAGCAAACAAATTCTTGTCACTGAGTTTTGTTACAGCCTATGATTCAGGTTAAAACATTGAAGGGTCATGATGGGGATAGGACAGGCAGAGCGAGAACTCAGGTAAGGTCAGGAAAGGAGATAGAGTTTCAAAGAAGAAAGGAAACCTCTAAGGTAAACGACCACCTCAGCAAAGCAGATGTGAATTTCCTGACATTTTGGACAAGAATTAAGGAATTGAATTTTTTGTCTCAGTACAAAAGGAAACACAATACCTTGGACTGGCCAATGATACAACCAATTACTTCACAAGGCAGTGAAGTCCCCTTTGTTAGGGGTGATAAATAGAGCAATGAGATTTGGGGGCAAACTCTTTCTAAATCCAGCAGGAGAGTGGATTGCCTGTTTCCCATAGCAAGGCTCAGGGAGAGCCATTAAAAGCTTTGAGCTAGGAGTGATGTGATTTTTTTTTTTTCTTTTTAAAAAAGTAAAGTTTTGTAGTAGAAAAATCTGTGGAAGGTTTTACGAACTACAATATTTTCAATTCCAAATGCAATAATTAGAGGTGCCCCAAAATGTTGAAATAGAGAGTGGGGGATTGTTGCTCCAAAGGAAATTTGACTTGACAAAGATGACATGAGTCATGCTTTCAAGATTTGTGACAGACTCCAAGGCTGCAAAACTCAGAACTCACCTCACAGCTCTTAACTCTAATGATAAGCAGTTAAAGGCTCAGAGACTGTGAAACACGCTACTCCAAGAATGATCCCTCACCTGAACATTCTCCATGAGAGACTCAATTACAGAAATGTTTTAGATCAAAAGCATGTGGAATGTCTGATGCTTATAACTCTCCACCAGCAACAGAAGCAACTTTTGCACTATAAGTAATTAAAGCAAGGCCCACTTACTTGATGTATTTGAATTTCTACAGGAGCCACATGAAACAACATTGTTCTGAGTGTATTATTTAAAAGTATCCAAGGCATCAGTTTTCTTTTAGCTTATTATCCCCTTAATGGCTCTTTGCCTGGTCAGCCATGAGACCAGTCCTCCAGGCCCCCAAGCCCAGGACAACACTCCGAATGTCTATTCTGATTTCTTTCCTTCATCTGTAACTAGTAGAAAGGTCTCCAGAATGAAGGCATCGGCCATGAACCTGGGTGGTCACTCAACCATCAGACAGTTTCCAGTGTTGCAACTATATGGCTTTGCTCAGGGTGGCTATCAGCAGTGGCTATCATTTGGGTTTGATGGGCACATACTCAGGTCACCTGTCACCTCTCTAGATGAAGTGGAATCCACATCAGTTTCCAACGGACTTTCTTCTTGTCACTAAAAGAAAACAAAAACATGTTTTCCACCAGCTGCTGTGAGGGAATTTTTTGTCCACTCTGAAAGAAGTGGGGAGACAGGAGGTGACAGATGTGATGATCGGCATAAGGGTTTCCTCTGGTCTGGCTTGGTCATGGTTGGCCAAATCTACAGAAAATAGTGATACAGTCAAGTTTATGGTGCCAACTAAGGCCACCACGAATGAATGAAATACTGTGACCTGCCCTAGCTGGCTAAGGGAATATGTGGTGGCCTTTGTGAAAGATGAAAGAGAGAATGAAAAATAAAAGAAGAAAAAAACCAAGTTGTGCTTGCTCTCCTTGTTTTGTGTTCTGGCCAGCTAAGTGCTGTTTTTCAACTTAATAGAGGGAGACACTAGACTTCTTTCATCTGGGGACAGGACAGTTTGGAAAGGACATGAGCTAATAATTCTATGCAAACAACAGCCCAGGTGGCTCAGCTGTCTGAAGCAACTGATTTTGAAAACTGCAAGGGGTCTTTTGGTTAAATATAACTAAAGCATCATAGTCCCCCAAACAGGGTTTCAGTTCAAGTTGCAAGATCACATCAAAGCCAAAATGCTAAAAGCAGCTGGCAGTTCCTATGAAGGACTTGGGTTGGGGAGGTCTTGCAAGCCCTGGTTCAAAACCACAGAGCTCAGGGAACCCCTCAGACAGACCTCCAGTTTTCAACTGAAACCTGAACCAATAAATAAGTGCATCTCCCTCCATGCACTTCTGCATCTTAGACCCTTCGCTAAGGAACCAGAGGAAACCATAGAAGTCGATCTCCAACCCCTGCGCCTACCCAGAGGATTATGAGTTCCACTTACAGGTTCAATAAAAAGATTGTAGGTAAAAAATCATTTGTTGGAATCACACATTAGTGGCTGCATTTGAGGCCCCACCACAGTATCGGGATGTGATTGAGGTTTCAGAGGCAGCCCTACACGGGATGAAATGTAGCAATTATAGGTCTATTAATATAGGACGTTGTTCCCTGTCAAGTACTTTCTCAAAACAGGATGTGGGTGGGTGGGGTTCTTTTTATTTTTTTAACTGCAAAGGTAAATCGTGTTATCCCCTAGTTAGGAGACAAAGAGAATGTTCTAAGGTACATTCTTAGAATGCTTCCACTCCCACAAAAGCGTTCCAATGCATTCAAAATAAAAGCAAAAGCCACATCACTGGTTCCCACCTACTACTATTTCAAGCTAGGAAGTCCAAGGACAATTTAAAAAAAAAAAATCCTGGAATTAGTAGTACACCCCTCTCCCCAAGATTAGTAAAATGTGAAGAGACAAAATGTGGGAGAATCCAGAAGACTTTTTGACAGGAGATTTCAAGCTTAATGACCTTTTAATGGCAAGGCTGGAAAAGGAAGATGGTGGCTACAATCTTCTGATCCCTGGACTCCAGGCTACAAAGCAGCAGCAGCAGGGGTAAATTCCCCTACCCTGGGGATGCAGAATGGTGCAGGGAGTGGTTCACTTCCCACATCCCAGGAGAGCTCCTCCAGAGAGGATGCCTGCTTTCCCCCACCCAATTCCACTGCCCCAGATTCTGTTGTTTCTCTGCACACCCAGCACCTGCCATTATTGGGTAATTCATCCCCCATGTACAGCAGTTACTTAAGCTTTAAGACCTTTTCTCACAGCCTCAGGTGTGAGCTGCACAGAGCTCAGCAGAGCATCACTGTTCAGCCAGAAAGGACTAGTAGCTACTTGGGGTAGGTCTAGGGCTGGTCCCCATGCAGAGGCTGGACACCCATGGTGTTGATTGACCTTATTCTCCTCACAGCACTCCTCACTGGCAGGGAATCTAGAAAAGAAAAGACTCCTGCCAAGAAATGTTTCCCTTAGAGAGAGGGGGAGTCAGTCCTGTGCAGGGGGTGTACCAGTTTAGAACAGGGTGAAGGCACCCCCCTTTGTTTTTGCACAGATAAGACCTCACTTACAAGACAGTTAATTCCTCCGATGCCCCAAATCACAGCAGAGCCCTGGGAAGAAGTGCAGCTGACAGAGAGGTCGAAGACAGACAGCAAGTGCTGATGGAGAATAACTGTGCAGACATGGCCAGACATGGGGATTGGGTTCTAAGCAGGGACAGTAATTCTACAAAATTGGAACACCCAGGTGCTGTGTCTGTAGGCAATACCAACAAAGGGAGCATTCTCAGGAACTGAGTAGAGATCTGTCCCCTGTCTGGCAGCCTACTACCTCACTTTCCTTGGGCTACATCTCTCCTAGATCAATGTCCCAACCATAATAATCTTTCAGCTAGCCACGAGGAAGGAAAGATGAAACCTTGGGACTACAACATTGATGGCAAAAGAAACATGGGCCTGCTGATGGATTTTGAAGAAAAGTTTTTCTTCTCCCAAAATATCTCCTCTGAGCCACACCTCCCCCAGCAAACACACAGTTGACTCAGTTGAAGGAGTGTAAGTACAGGGGCGCTGAAATTCTAGGTGTGGTCACGTATTTTGTCTAAAGCACCAAAACAACAATAACAGAAATGAAAACAAATAAAAACCAAAACCCATGTGCACCTAAATCATGTTAGTGCACCATTCTGGAAACAGAAGCCTTTGATCCGTTCCTAGGTGGCACGGGAGTCTTTCTCGGACCTTCTGCCCAGGTAGTTGGCCAAGGCAAGCTCAGTATGTTAAGATGACCCATAAGGAAAGTTCTAAAATGGGTGAGACTGCACAGTGCACACAGAGGTATATGCTCACACTCACTCACTTCCGTATGCACCAGGCTCATTTCCTCTGAGGATCAACCATTGTCAATGGCCAAAATTACAATGTTGATAGTTTTGCTGCATCCAACAAAGTACAATGAAGAAACAAATTCAAGTGCCCCAGCTACTAGCCAGCTTGATAGACTGTAGACTGAATATCTTGTATATTATAAGGATATATAACCTGTCAATTAAAAATACCTATGGCCTGGGCTGGAGAGATGGCTCAGAAGTTAAGAGCACTGCCTGATCTTCCAAAGGTCCTGAGTTCAAATCCCAGCAACCACATGGTGGCTCACAACCATCTATAATGAGACCTGACACCCTCTTCTTATGTGTCTGAAGACAGCTATAGTGTACTTACATATAATAAATAAATCTTTGCTCTGGAGCTAGCAGGGCCAGAGCGAGAGGACCGGAGCGAGCAGAGGCCCTTAGTTCAATTCCCAGCAACCACATGATGTCTCACAACTATCTGTACTGCTATAGTGTACTTATATACATAAAATAAATAAATAAATCTTTTTTAAAAAAAAAAAACCTATGGCCTATAGGAAAGGGTAGAGTAGAAGGTGGGGCAATTCTGTAGACAGAAAGAATTCTGGGATAGTGCCAGGTGTGGGGGATTTGCTGGGAAGATGTAACCAGACAGACACATGGTTCCTGAGCACAAGTAACCGGCCACGTGGTAAAATGTGGATCAGACTAAATGGGTTATGTTAAGTGCTGATCTAGTCAGAGAAGAGCCTAGCTATATGGCCAAGGTATTTGTAAATGTATCTTGAGTCTAAATCTTATTTCTGGGAAGCATGAAGCTGGGCGGAAGGACCAGACCTCAGTTCGACAGCAGCCTCATCCCTCCAGCCGACAGAGTAGTGCAAACATGATGGTGTCAAACACACTTTAAGGTCTAGCCACACTTTCTGACACAGTGGCCTGATTTCCAGGGCTGGCTGTCCCTCTTCACAGATGCATGACCTTGGGCAAAGGATCTGCCTTCCTGCCTGTCTCCTCAAGCATGAAAAGAGAAGTATCACATCAGACAATCTCCACAGAGCACGGAGCGTGGTGCCTGGCACACAGCCCAGCACCTGGTCAATAACGGTGACCGTTACTTCAGTTATTAAGTGCTGGGAGTTGGCTGGCTGTCCTACGCTGAGCCTCAGAGTCCTCGTCTGTGACATGGAGATGATCATATCAACTTCATAAGAACAAGATGGAGGAAAGGGACTGTAAGAAAATGCTCGCAAAGGTGGCAGCAGGGACGGTGATGGTTATGAAGCTGAGGGGGTAAGGAAGGGTCAGATTGCTTTGGGGCTCAAGCCACATGGACAATGTGCATCAGCCCTGCCACCTGCTCTCAGAAAGGGCAGAATCTTAGCACATGCTCAACCTCATCTGTCCTCAGAGGGACAGCAGTGCTCATTTCACCAGGCTATACCTCTTGGGTCACAATGACAAAGACCAAGTGAGCAAGCTGTGTGTGTGTGATATGTGAGTGTGTGTGTATAAATGTGTGTGAAAGTGTATGTGAGTGTATGTATGTATATTTGAGTGTGTATGTGTATGTATGTGTGAGAATTTGTGTGAGTGTATGTGTATGTGAGTATATTTGTGTGTATGAATGTGTGTATAAGTGTATGTATGTGTGAGAGTATGTATATATGTTTGTATATGTGTATATATGTGTGGATTTTTGAGTGTGTGTGTATGAAAATGTGTATATGTATGAGTGAGTGTGTACACATGAGCATGTGTGTGTGAGTGTGTGTATGTATATAAATGTGTATGTGAGTATGTATGTGAAAGTGTATGAGTATATATATATTTATATATATATATATACATATACATATATGTGAGTGTGTGTATGTGTGTGTACATGTGTGAATGTGTGTATAAGTGTGTGTGAGTATGTGTTGTACAAGTGTGTATAAGTGTATGTATATGTGAGTATGTGTGTTTATGTGTGTATGTGTGTATGTGTGTATGAGTGTGTGTATAATAAGTGTGTGTGTATGTTTGTGTGTGTGCTCATATATATGAATGTTCAAGTGTTTGTATGCCTGTGAAAATGTGTGTATGAGTGTGTGTATAAGTGTATGTGTGTATGTGTGTGTATGTTTGTGTAAGATGTGTGTATATGTGTGAATGTTTGAGTGTGTGTATGTGAGTGAAAATGTGTGTGTGTGTGAGCATGTATGAGTATGTGTGTGCACATGAGTATATGTGTGTGTGTGTGTAGATGCATTTGCACATGATTGTGTGCATGTGGAAGGCAGTGATCAATGCCAAGTGTCCTCCTCTATTACACTCCACCTCATTTTCTTGAGACACTCAATGAGTCTGGAGCTCTCCCATTTGCCTAGACTGGCCAACCTCCGTGAACAGGTATAGAGGGCTTCACCTGGTATTTTACAAGTGTGAAAGACATCTGAAGTCAAGGCCTGGCGCTGGCATGGAAAACGCTTTATCAACTGAGCCATCTCTTCAGTCCCACATGACACAATTTTAGATTTTATTTATGTGTATGAGTGTTTGCTGTAATGTATGTATGTGCACCACATACATGCCTGATGCCTGTGGAGGCCAGAAGAGGGAGCTGTATCCTCTGCAACTGAAGTTGGGAGCTGCCATGTAGGTGAGGGGAATGGACCTGGGAAATGACCCAACGTCAACAGCATCACTCCAAGGCCAAATTCAAAGACTTTCGTAGTTGTCTTCCCTCCCTCCTTCCCTCCCTCCCTCCCTCCCTCCCCCCTCCCTTCCTTCCTTCCTTCCTTCCTTTTGTGCTGCAGCACGCAGCACATCCTGAAGATGTGTGTTCACCTGGCTTGAATGTTCCCGGAGGCTGTTACTAGAATGTTACAGAACGGTCCTTCTCCTCACTCTCCTTGCTGTTCTGAGATGGATTCTGCTCAAGGCTTCGAGTGCTTTCCCCTGTTCCTTATTTTTCTTTCCCCCTTTCTCGGTAACTTTAGAATCCTCTCATATCTTTAAGAACTCCGAGGACAGATAAAGTCCTATGCGTCCTGGGGAGGGGACAGGCTTTCAAAAGGAATTGACTCTTCCTCTTCCTGCTGTCTTTAATTTTCAAAATTCATACCAAAGTGAGCTCACACTCCTGTCAGTTTCACTACCTCTAGTAATGAGAGAATGCGTGTCAACTTGACACACGGATAAATAAGGTAGCCATATTCCTTGCCATCCCTTCTGCAGAATTAGGTTATCAAGTCAAATAAAGACAAAAAGGTGCCCGGATAAAAGGAATGAACACACAGCAAATTGAGTAAATACCGTAAAATCAATTTTGAAATATGGGACTTGCTTGTTTTTGTATTTTTTTTTTTTTTTGCCACTCTCCAAAATATATTTAGTAGATGTTTCAGAGGGACTGAAAAGAAGTCTCTCCCAATAAGCATGCAATCAGCTTCTTAGGAAAGTGCCAGTGTTTGGAGAGAAAAGCAGGTTTTGGAAAGGTCCACACAAGTCAGCCCACTCTGCTATCCTCTGCACATCCTACCTTGTGCAGCCTCAACTACACATGAGCCATCATCTTACAACTAAGAGATGCTACACTTGAAGCAAGCAGCAAGTCTGTGCAGCCCCACTAGCCACACAGGCAGAACAGTGGAACCAGCCACTTTCTCTTGACTGGCAACCCACTAAGGGGACGGGGCCTCCACAGACTGTTGAGGTGATAAGGCCAAATCTGCAAGAGGTTTAAAAAAAAAAAAGGACCGCAGGTTCACTCCTGTGGATTTTCTCTCTCATAATGTCTTAACCTTCTGACCAAATCTTCAATGAGTAAAAACCCAAGACTCCAGGAACAAAACAACAGACTCAGATCCATTGTCCCTACCAAAATGCATCCTTAATAGGATGCATTTTAATATTAATATAGGATGCATCCTTAATATTAACCTACTTTTCTACCATTGAAAGGAAAAGATGACAGTTGAGATTTTAAGTAGTGGAGGGGCATATGAATGCACTAGAGAAGGAAGCTGAATTGTTCAATCCATGCAAGTGTTATGAGGGGGTTCGTGGTTACTGTTTTCACTCTCAGTATTTTTTGTGCATTTTGAGAATTCTCACAATGAAATATTTAATAGTTTTCTTCATAGCCATAGAAGGTTGGGAAACACTGAGGCAAGTAGAAAGGTGAGTACTGGTTATATGATGGGAATAAAATAAAGAAAAGAAACAGCTCCAGCTACTAAGACTTAAATAGGCCCCAGACTCTCAGGCAAAGGTGCTTGCTGCTCTTTGGTAAGAAGGCCAGCTCTCTTGGGATGCATGGTGGCTGATGGTGACTTCTTCCTTCAGTAGGCTGGGCTCTGAGTCATTACTGACCTAATGTCCCTAGCAAGGAAAAAAACAAAGGAAGACCACTCATTAGAGTTAACCATAGCACCAAGTCTGACATAGAGGAGATCATACAGACGAACTGGGTAGAGCAGGGAGGAAGCACGCAGCCCCTTATGTTCTGAAAATAGTAGACTAGAGGGATAATGGATAGAGAGAAGAAAGGAGCTCTTCTTCCTGTAGGAGATCAGGAGGGAGTTTGTGGGCTTGTGAAACAACCCAGTCAGTACCGTGCATGCCTTGTGAGCATGAGGACCTGAGTTCGAGCTCCACAATCCACATGTGAAGAAAGCAAGCAAACAAACAAATGGCCTGTAGTGGCTCATGCTTGTCATTCAAACACAGACCAAAGTACAGAGAGTCAAGAACATCCCTAGAGCCTCGTGGCGGCTTAGCCTACTTGGTAAGTACCAAACCAGTGAGAAACACTCGTCATTGCTGTGACGAGCCACCAGGATCACAGCAACTCTGATAAAGGACATTTGATTGGGGCTGGCTTGCAGGTTCAGAGGTTCAGTCCATTATCATCATGGTGAGAAGCATGGCAGCATCCAGGCAGGNNTGGTGCTGGAGGAGCTGAGAGTTCCACCTCTTGTTCCGAAGGCAGCTGGGAGGAGACTGGNTCCTATGTGTTTAGGAGGAGGGTCTTAAAGCCCACACCCACAGGGACACACTTCCTCCAACAANGTCACACCTCCAAATAATGCCATGCCCTGAGCCAAGCATATTCAAGTTACCAAAGGTACATACATACAGTGAAACTTTATTTAGTTGTGAAGAAAAAGGTAATTATGAAATGTGTAGATAAATGGATGAGAGTTAAAAATATTAAATTGAGTGAGGTAACTGAGACTGAGAAATAAACACCATGCTCTGAACCTTCAGGTTTGAGTATATAGCCGAAGAAATCCCATAAGCCATGAAAGTAGAAAAGATCATGTTAAGGGGCTAATGGGAGTTATAGTGAGGGGATAGAGGGGTCTCAATATACAACCTATCTCTCTATCTAACATCTCTTTATATGTATCTATGTGTCTATCTATCTAACATATATGTATGTATAATCTATGTATGTATATGTGTATCTATATAAGTATCTATCTATCACCTATCTATGCATCCAAGTATGTATCTATGTATTTATTTTTCTAATATCTATGTAATTTATCATCTATCTATCTCCCATCTATCACTGTATCTTAGTTTAATTGAGGTTATACAACATGGGGTGATAATGCTTCTCCCAAGAAGTATAAACAATAAAAAACATAAACAAAACCAGTGCCAGGCATGGGAATCCTCCTTTGAAATTGTTGGTCAGGGGAGTCCAGAAACTCCCAAAACGTGTCTCTCTCTCTCTCTCTCTCTCTCTCTCTCTCTCTCTCTCTCTCTCNCTCTCTCTCTCTCTCTCCTCTCTCTCTCTCCTCTCTCTCTCTCTCACTTTTCTTCCCTCCCTCCTTCCCTCCATCCCTCTTTCTTTCTTCTCCAATTCTTCCTCTCCTCTCTCTCTTTATCCTCTCTCCCTCTCTTCTTTTGTTTAGAAAACAACCTTTGGGGGTAATTTCTCATCCACACTTGCTATTGTATTAGCCCCTTAACATGATCTTTTTTACTTTCATGGCTTATGGGATTTCTTCGGCTCTATACTCAAACCTAAAGGTTCAGAGCATGGTGTTTATTTCTCTGCATCTCAGTTACCTCACTCAATTTAATATTTTTAACTCTCATCCATTTATCTACACATTTCATAATTACCTTTTTCTTCACAACTAAATAAAGTTTCACTGTATGTATGTACCTTTGGTAACTTGAATATGCTTGGCTCAGGGCATGGCATTATTTGGAGGTGTGACTTTGTTGGAGGAAGTGTGTCCCTGTGGGTGTGGGCTTTAAGACCCTCCTCCTAAACACATAGGAGCCAGTCTCCTCCCAGCTGCCTTCGGAACAAGAGGTGGAACTCTCAGCTCCTCCAGCACCATACCTGCCTGGATGCTGCCATGCTTCTCACCATGATGATAATGGACTGAACCTCTGAACCTGCAAGCCAGCCCCAATCAAATGTTGTCCTTTATCAGAGTTGCTGTGATCCTGGTGGCTCGTCACAGCAATGAATCCCTAACTAAGACAGCACCACATTTTCATTATCTGTTCACCAGTTGAAGGGCATTTAGGTTGTTTCTAGTTCCACACTACTGTGAATACAGAAGCAATAAACACAGCTGAGCCACTTGGAGACAAGCCCCAAGTGCTGAAGACAGCACACCCTTCAGTCACAAGACTTGGGGAGGAATCGAGCTGGAACTGACATGCAAGCCTCCTTCTCAGGACGAGTTCTAATAATATCAGAATGTGCCATGATAGTTGCCAAGCAAGAAAAGCAATCAATAGTGCTATGCAGCTATAAATACTATGAACCACAACAATGCCCTCCTAATCGGATATTCCCAGTGGTATAAAAGAGGTACTTTTATCTTGGGAGTGACCAATACCTGTTTAACTGCTCAATAGGGATAGTCCATATATGGTAGTGTAACCCTAGCCAACTACCCTTGGCTGGAAACTACTACTACTAAGGGCCTTTGTATTTAATCTCACTGAGATACTGTGGGACTTAACACTGAGTGATCCCTCCATAACTGTGGTAAGGACCACCAGCTCCAGTCAATCACTGGTTGATGTTGTGTGGCCAGCCCCTCTGGAGTGGACTTGATTTTTGACTTCTTGAATTGGAGCAGCTGTGCTCACTAATAGACAGCCTTCACAAGATCGGGCCTGTTAATATTCTCTTGCAGAGGGAGCGGAAAGATTCAGGAGGCCTCTGCCTTCCCTGAGAATACAGAAGTTGAGGACAATGGCTGGGAATGCAAGAAATTCTTGCCAAGATAGCTTGAGCTGCTTATGTTTCTGGACGTAACACAATAAACTCATCAGCTCACCAAGCTGGACTTGAATAGAACAGTTGGTTTCTTCATTGCTCTCTCTGTCTGGGATGAACAGAGCTAGACTCCCAGGAAAGAACACTCAACAAGTTGAGAATGGGGAGACCTGGGGATCATGTGACCTTCCTGGCACAGCCAGCCTCCCCAAGCCTGACCTCCCAGCTCTGGAACCCCAAGAAAAATCTCACTCAGCTGGATGAAAATATACCTTAGGACTGGACCAATTTGCCTGTGAATTACACAAGTAGTTGTAGAGAAATGATCAGTTAATTCTGACGCACAGTCCCATGTCTACAGACATATGAATAGATCTATAAAATCATGTTTAATAATATAGAATCTGGGCACAAAGAGTACTGCAGTAAGACCTTAACAGTTGGTGAGATTCATCTTTGTGTACTATAAGTAAGCTAATGGCCACAGGCTGTATCTGACATTGTGCTTGTCTCAGTAAGTCAAGTGGTGGTGGTGGTGGTTTAGACTTTAAAAAATTCATTTATGTGTATGTGTAAGTTTGTGTGTGTAGCATGTGCATGCAGTGTCCATGGATACCAGAAGAGAGCGCCTGATCCCCTAGAAATGGAGTTACACTGGCGGCTGGGGGCTGTCCTGTTAATGCTGGAAACTGAATCTGGGTCCTCAGCAAGGGATGTGAGCACTCTTATCCACTGAGCCATCTCTCCAGCCATAAGTAAAAAATCGTGGGAACATAGCCACACCCAGTCGTTCACTATGATTCTTGTACGCTCTACTATCCGTGTAGAGCGTTTGCAAGAGGCGGATCACATAGCCTACAAAACTTTAAGCATTTACTTTCTAGTCCTGTATAGAGAGGACTCTGGAGGAATGGTGTACCTAAGCAGAAAAACGTATGTCAACTGCTCTGTCGTTCCCCAGCAACAACAGAAATAGTAAACATAAAACCCTTCTGATAGAGAGAAGTTTGTATATGAAGTTTTTATCCTGGGCCTATCAACAAGATTAAGTTTAAAAGATATCCCTTTGAATTCCCTTTGGAACATCCTTCTATCTCTAATTATTCTTAACTCATGTGTCCCTGAGACTCTATTACATCATTCCACAGCTCACTACAATGCTGTAAATACCCATTTCGGATCACTACTGCCACAAGAGCATATCTTTATTATTTGTATGTCATCATCTACTGTCTAGACACCCTGACTTTATATTTAAACACAATAGATTCACGTAGGACTTTTATGCCTGTGGTCACTGGCGAAGGCCTGGGCGGGTAGCAGAGTATTCTCAAGGTCACACAAGTAGACAGCATCAGCCTCTGATCCCTTTAGGATCCCTTGTGGTCACTTTTCAGTTGTACTTGGATGTAAGAAAACCACACACTGCCCTGTGCGGAGGCACAGACTATACTTAGTACACCAACACATCTGGAAGAGCAATATAAGATAATGACTTTGATCCATACCCCTTCTTGTTGGCCAGAACCTCAATGCCCAGTGACTGTTTGCTTATCCCCAGTCTAGGGTGGCCACAGTAAACATTTCTGCAAATTCTCTTTAAATTACTAATCCATCCTTCCTAGTTTCAAACCTGAAAGTCTCACCACTATGGTCGCATGACCTGTTGTTATCTTCAAAACCACCTTAGGTGCCAGTTATAAATATTTCACTTTCTCAAGAGGTAAATCACAGCTTTGGACATCATGAGCGAGAAGGGCTTTTCATTATTCCTACCTATTATAAACACAAGCATTCGGATGCCACCTTTCAGAGTTGCTAAAAGAATACACAATAACAGAGCATGTTTACTGCCTGATAACTAGGAGCTACTTACCTTCGTCAAAATAAATCTCCACAGACTTCAACACCCTTGGAAAGAGTGGGAAGGGAGAAAGGGAGAAGCAGCCCTGGGTGCAGTGATATTTTATTTATGCCCTGCATCCATGTCCTGCTTTACAAAAATAGGCACCTTTACAGCCTGAATGCAGGGGGAACCTGCATCCAAACAGTGAAAGGAACATGTCACCTGCTTAGTGACATCTTTTAAATACAATCCAGAAAATGCCAAGCCAAGCTACACAGACTAAAAGCTTTGTCACCAGCCCCTTACTGGCTCTGGGTTTTTGTTGTTGTTGTTTTATTTTTGTTGTTTTGTTTTTGTTTTTGTTTTTTCAGGATGCATGTAGAGAGTCAAATGATGAGAATTTGGGGTTTGGGGTTGTTTCTGCTTTACAATCTATTTTTTGTTTGTTTGTTTGTTTTAATGTTCAGATCTTAATGGATTTTATGGTGCAAGTTTCCCCCACTTAAGGAGAGCTAAGACTTAATTTTCAACACTCGAAGAAATGGCTGATGCCCGACCCTCTATGTCAGACTCCTAGCCTGCAAAAGACCACAGCAGACACCAAATACAATCGAGTCATGTGTGCATCCCATAGATATCTTAAAGACGCAAATGGTTTTTTTTTTTTTTTTTTTTTAGTCTTTGAAGTAATTCTGTATTATAAAACACAACAGGGAACAACAGTGACCTAGCTTGGCATATAGGTGAGAAGCCCAAGTCTGTGTGGGTAAGGCGAATGGCAATTTCTTCAGGGTTCAGATAAAGACAGCACAGCCCTCTGCATGTCAAATCACTTCTCCAAAATGACAATGTGAGCAGAAAAATGAGCACAGGCGAGCTTCCTGGGGAAGTCGATGCCTTTTGTCAGCATTAGCAGACATCTGTGTCCAGCAGTATGTGTTTCTTTTAATTAGACTCTGTATGCATCAAATAAATTTTAATTAAAATGGAAACAGCTGAATTCCTTAAGGTTGACACGACACGAAGCGACGGAGGGCCCTCTGCCACTCAGCAGCCTTCTTCATACACCTGTTGCCTAAGTGGCTGGGAGTCTGCCTGGAGAGTGTGTGAGGACAATCCGAGGAGGACTGCAGACAGAGCTGGAGCACTTCCTGTCCCAGTCAAGCACCTCCCGTAGGGCGGGCTCCTTGCCCTTGCTATTTCTTGCCAATGCTCACTGAGGACAAGGTTTGCGATCATTTGAGGACTGAGCAGCATGGCCAAGATCGGGACCAAAAGTTTACAAAAATATCCCAAAACCTCACGTCACAGAACATTAAAATGCACGTACAACCACCCCTCTGGAGTTTAAGATCGTGGTTCTCAGCCAGTAGGTCATAACCTCTTTGGAGTCATCCCTTGCCCTGGGATTGCCTAAGACCATCCTGCATATCAGACAGTTACATTACAATTCATAACAGTAGCAAAATTACAGTTATGAAGCAGTAAAGAAAATAATTTTATGGGGCGCGGGGGGTGGGGGGTCACCACAACATGAGGAACTGTGTTAAAGGGTTGCAGCATTAGGGAGGTTGAGAGCTACCATGTGATAAAATTCCAATGTTCCTCTGGGCATTTCTCACACTGCAGATGTTTTTACTCTTGGTGGTGGTGGGGGGGGGGGGGAGCGGGGACAGGAGGGATTTAAAAACAAGGATTGGACTGGAGAATGGCTCAGCTTTTAAGACTGCCCTGCCAAAGGATCCAGGTTCAGTTCTCGGCACCTGCAGTGGTAATTCCAGTTACAGGGGATCCGACGCCATCTTCTGGCCTCCATAGGCACTGCACACATGGTACACAAACACATACAGGCGGTACACCCATAGACATAAAATAAAAGTAAATAAATAGCAAATAAATAAAAACAAGTATTTAAAAAAAAAAGAAAACAAGAGCTATTTGTCTGTGAATTAGGATAAGCAGAACCCACTGTGACTCACATAGCGACAAATAGTAGACCCTGAGAAAATGATCCATTCAAACAATAATCTCTTAAAATGATATTTTACTATTATATACTCAACGCGGTTCATGTTGAATTTAATTTCCATCTAAATTTAAAATACAGGAGACATGGAAATCCATTATTAGATTTGAGATAGAATGAAGTAAGTCATTTGAAAGTACAGTTTAATTTTTTTTTAAGTCACGCATTAACTTGGAGAGGTTAGTAAAATCAATTTCAACTTTGGAAATACAAACGAGCAACCCAGGATGCTTAAATATAAAGTGCTATGATATATATATATATATATATATATATATATATATATATATATATATATATATGGAACAAAATTAAGTAGTCGGATGTATTTGCTACATTAAGGCAAAATGAACATGCCTGTGGTTAAGGCGACTTGGGGAAAAGAAAAAACAAAAACAGCTGTGAATTCTTTTCTGTTCAAACTAAAGCAATAGCCAGTTTAAAAAGCATGCTCCTGGGCTGGTGAGATGGCTTAGTGGGTAAGAGCACCCGACTACTCTTCCAATGGTGCAGAGTTCAAATCCCAGCAACCACATGGTGGCTCACAACCATCCTTAACAAGATCTGACTCCCTCTTCTGGAGTGTCTGAAGACAGCTACAGTGTACTTGCATATAATAAATAAATAAATCTTAAAAAAAAAAAAAAAAGCATGCTCCTGTTTGTGCAGAAAAATGGTTTTCAAAGGCAGGGTGGTGGTGGTGTGTGTGCCATGTGGCTGGTGGCTTCAGAGCAGTGCCAGCAAATGCCTCTCCAGAAAGATGCGGACTTTGGCAAGCCCCCTTGGAAAGAAGAGGAGACTCGAAAACTCTAATCATGGCCCAGCCTTGGTTGCAACTCTTTATGGGTTGCAAATGATTGCATCGGAATCTTCAAGGTTCAGAAATTTTAGCCCACAGATACTGAGGAAAGAAAATCAAGGTTTTTCTTGTACGTCATTAAAACAGAGCAAACAAAGCTGAGACCAAAGTTTCTCCTGTGCCCCCTTCAGATCTGGTTGTATCCCCACAGGAATGTTTGTGAAATACCACACATTCAAGGGAACCCACTCTTCTGCGGGGTATGCCTTCCGTTGCTCAGTACGTTCGTGTCCTCCGGAACTCTCGAGGACCCTCATAGGCTAGGAGTGCAAATGTGAGAGGCAAGGGAGGTTAGCTCCCCTTGGAGGTATAAATAAGCTCGTCTACATTCTTGTGCAAGAGGCGAGAGCACCCTCACGTCTCTCACTACAGAGCCTGCCAGATGAACATCTGAGGTCACAGAGACTTGATCCCATGATTCCACGGGGGCTTGGGGTGGGGGTGGGGGACTCTGTAAAGTAGCCCCTATGCTTTGCCTGACAATTTACCAAGCAATCGTTGAAAACTGAAAACCAGAGGTTCTCCTTGGAAAATTTGACTTTCTACATTTGGATGGGACTTGTATTCTGACCAAGTGCTTTGGGGGGGGGGTGTCCTTTAATCAGGTGGTTCGATGAAACAAGATGAATTCGGGATTCTGTTGTCCTGAATGGGGAAAAAAAAATGGGAGTAGGGTACAGGCAGTGTGAATCAGAGCAGAAGGGGCGCGTCATAAAACAGACAAGACCTAAGGGAAATTCTAGACAAGAGCTAAGGGAAATTCTGCCTCACTGACGTTTTGTGTTTAGGCCATTGGACAAAGGGTGACAGTCACTCCAATTTTTAAAGTGTTTTTTTGTTTGTTTGTTTGTTTGTTTGTTTGTTTGTTTGTTTTAGTTCTCATTGTCCTCTTATGGCTCTGTGGCTCTCCACAGTTAGTAGCCAAACACTTGAGTCCTTGGAATAAGGTAATCTGAATAATGAAGAGTGTTTTCTCTTTGGCAGCGAACTCAGGTTATTCAGGTAACAGGGTCAGCAAAGAAAAATAGTGTGTAGGCAAAGGGCCCAGAAGCAGTTCTAGAAGTCCCCTGGAATGGACATCAGAATCTGTTTTACTCTTTATTGTGCTGGGGAAACTATTTGAAGCCCCCAGGGGCCCCTGGAAAATTTATTTGAATCCTCAATTGCCTGTACCTCTCTCAATAAACCAACTGCAAAATTGCTTCTGATAGATATAGGGTCTAAAGAAGACACCGAAAATCCCTGGTCCCTATAATCACAGAAATCACTGATAGATTTTATACCTACTGTCTTAGTCAGGGTTTCTATTCCTGGACAAAACATCATGACCAAGAAGCAAGTTGGGGAGGAAAGGGTTTATTCAGCTTACATTTCCACAAAGAAGTCAGGACTGGAACTCAAGCAGGTCAGGGAGCAGGAGCTGATGCAGAGGCCATGGAGGGATGTTCCTTACTGGCTTGCTTCCACTGGCTTGCTCAGCCTGCTCTCTTATAGAAACCAAGACTACCAGCCCAGAGTTGGCACCACCCACTAGGGGACCTCCCCCCTTGATCACTAATTGAGAAAATGCCTTACAGCTGGATCTCATGGAGGCATTTCCCCAACTGAAGCTCCTTTCTCTGTGATAACTCCAGCTATGTCAAGTTGACACAAAACTAGCCAGTACACCTACATTTATGGATGTTCATTGTTATAGATGTACATGACTCCACATACCCTGTTTCAAACCTGAGTGTCTAGAGCATAATTCACTTTATGTTTTGAAAGGAGTATCTATTAGGATTCGTTGTTATGAGAAAATGTTTCAGCTGCATTCATAATGAATGCTAACAATGACTGGCACCATCACTCTGATATTTGGCATTCCCAGAATAAATTCACACAGTAAAAAAAAAAGTATTATTCCAGATGATGTGGACAAGCAGCATCTGGATGCGACAGGCCTGAAGAGCCAAGACGATTCTTCTTCATCCTCCTTTTCTTCCTGTGTGGGCCAGAGGACAAGGGGCACCAATTACTCCAGTTTTTGAATTCTCGTGTTAAATTTGGACTGTCCTCTCATAGCCACGTGTCTCTCTGTGGTTATTAGCCAGACAGATGACTTGGAAGTTCTTAAAAGCAGGTAGTCTGGCTTAGGAAGACAATTTATGTTTGGCAGTGATCCCAAGAGGGGGCTGCTCAGGTAGTGATGCGGCTGAGATAAAGGGCGTGTACGGGGAGGATCTGAAGTGACGGTGGAAATCTTTCACATACTGAGCTGTATGGAAGTGGTGACTATGTCACTCAGGGGGGCATTCCCTGAGCATACTCGGGTTGGTGGCCAGGGATAGGACTGTCATACATAGTTGCTCACATGAGGCAGAGGGGGAGCCCACCCTTTCCTGGGCCAATGGAGGCATCTAAGGACTCACCAGCCTGAGACAAGCTTCTGCAGACAACTCAAGTTGTCACGGCTCCATTTTGAGAAAATGGGTGTTGTGGCTGGAATTCGGTCAGAGGTTCATCTGTTGTCCATTTGCCCCATGTTTGCTGAATGTTTAAATGGCTCCCCTTGAGACAACATTTGCTATTTAACCCAAAGATCTGCCTCCTCCTTAGGGGACTATTCTGTTCACGCCACCGTTTCACATGAGCAGAAAGGCAAACGGCTACAAGAGAGCAGATTCTGTTATTTCAAATAATAGATGAACAAAACATGACATTTCCCAACTTGGAAGTTTGGCAGTACTGGTTTACAACTTAAGGTTACTTAATGGTGGTTAACAAATGCCCTGAAGGGAGAAAAACCTTCTTCACAGGAACTTAACCTGCTCCCATGACATAATGCCTGAATTTAAATGATAGATACTTACAGTTAACTATAGGAAATAATCAAAGAACTAACTCTTCTCAATGACAGAACATAATTATTGTGAATTCCAATGCTACAAAAACTGTACTACACTAATAAGACACAGGTATACTGTATTTAGAGTTATGCTATTTGTATAAATTGTCATTTTAAAAAGTAATGACTTCCTTGTATCTTAAATAGATTTATTTAGAGAATATCAAGTGTTTTAAAATTGAGAAAATTGTTACGCTAAATATTGAGATGATGCTTAATCATACCGTTTTCCATCATTAAAGAAAGTTGCCATTTTAGCACATCTGCTTACTCATTTTACCTTGACACAATATAATGAATACAAGATTGCACAACACACTTTTTAAGCTTACATAATATTGAAAAGAATATTATATTTTCTCCATATGCCATTTAAATGTTAATATGTTTTCAGTTCAATCTAGCCTCTGTAATTTGCACGCTCACTGAAGAAATACTAGAAAAGGAAGGGAAAAAAATAAAAGAGGGAAAAAAAGAATTCTGCATTATCTATCTATAACCCAAAATAACTCCTATTAACATTCAAGTTATTTATAAATTTATATAGAAAAATACATTTTTACTAAAGTTTTATATGTCCTTTAACAACAAATATAGTAGCAGTAGCCAGAAACGTCCATAAAATGAAGACATAAAGGAACGAATGAGATGAAATTTCTAAGTTTGAAAAATACAATATATGAAATAAAAGTAGTCACGGGCCAGGTCTTTGAACTGCTTTTCTGTTGCTGTGATGAAGCAGTCAGAAGCAGCCTAAAGAATAGTTTGTTTTAGATATGGTGCTACAGGGTCAGATACCCACAATGGTGAGGAAGGCATGGCTACAGGAGCAGAAAGCTGCGTGAACACATCTTAACCCAACACAGAAGCGCTACCTGTCGGATGAGGCTAGAGCATCTCAAAGCCCACCCCTAGTGACCATCCCCTCCAGCAAGGCTCCCTGGACTACAGCGCAAAAAACTGAGAACTAAGTTGTTTAGATAGTGAGCCAAAGGGGTTCATTCTTTTCTTTTTTATTATTTTAATTTAAACTATAATAGATACAATTGCAGGTTTGATACTATAGAAAATAAACTACGGATTTAAAAATCATATCAAATGAAGATCACAAAACATAGTAATGGCAGCACATCTGTGATTTTTTATCATCAATACAAATCATATGGAGGGAAGAAAAATGGGGGAGGGGGTGTTGAGGCAAGGTCTCTCACTTGGTCTAGCTCTAGCTAGGATTTGCTATGTACATCAGGTTAGCCTTCAAACTTGGAATTTTTCTAGCCTCTGCCTCTCAAATGCAAGAATTATAAGCATGTACCACCACGCCTAACTTAAATAATGTACATTTATACCATAGTATAAAAACTACAGCTAACCTTTTACACGTCTATCATTTACATCTACTAATATTATTTTGAAATTATAATGGACCTGTCATCAAACCGCACACATTAATAGCACCTATCTGTAGATATATAGCATATGTAATACACGTATCGCTGACCCACTGGTCACTCATCTGTCCCAGATACTGGTTTCCTATATTAGTAAGGTGATCCAGAGCAACAGAACCCATAGCAGATACGCGCATAGTTATAGCTCTGCATGGTATATATGTAGGGGTCGCTGTAAGGAATTATCTCATTCAATTACAGAGACTGATAAGTCCCTGTAAGCTGCCTAGAAGCTGGAGTCCCAGGAAAAGCAGTGATATAGTACTAAGAATCGGAAGACCAAGAAGGATGACCATCGTGTGGATACTTCATTCCTCCTT
>NC_034610.1:1461129-1516866 GCF_900095145.1 Mus pahari
TAAAAAAAAAAAAAAGAATTGGAAGGCCAGGAACATAAGACCTAATAGTCAAGAACAGAAGACCCTCTCTTCTGCTCACTCTGCTGGACGAAGAGTGAATTCCTACCCACTCTGCTCTTCTGTCCTCCTTAGTCATGCCTCAGAGTGGTGGGCACCCAGCTGTGCAGAGAGGACCAGATGACTTACTCAGCCCACCAGTTCAACTGTTTGACCAACCTCTCGAAGCTCACTTATAAACACTCCTGGAAATAACGTCTAATTTGGGAACTCCGTGTCCCAGACAAATTGACATATAAAGTAAACCAAGAACTGAAGTAGCATGCTCCCACACCCAGAATTTAATTCAGAAAATGTGGGTGAGACATCCAACTTGAACCCTGAAATCATAACGTCGCACTTCACCCTACCACAGTAAACACCATTAAATTCACAAAATAACCTGTAGAAACTACACTCAGCCATTAGCAGAGCAGCACGTATCACAAGGCTGAAGTCCATGTGACGTGGGAGGCAAACTCCAGACCCACCCTGGCTTCCTGCCTAGAAGCACTTTCCAATATGTGGCTTGTGAAAATAAAGGCAAGCCAGGGACTAGTGCTCACCAGACAGAATAAACGACAGGGATATAAGGTTACTGAAGAAAGGGGAATTTTTAGGCCAAGACAAATTAAGTAATGAAGGGTGCTCAAAAGAGCTCCATCAAGTCACCATCAGTCTTGGAACAAAAACGAAAGTCTATAAAAGAGGCACTGGAAGTACTGTGACGTTTCACCACGAAAAGGGACAGAGTATTCAGCAGGCAAAGCCAAGCTGTCGAGGTGATGTCCTGAGCTATGCGCAAGCCCTCAGAATAGTCACACCTTAACAGCGCGGCTACAGTGAACTTTGAGGAGACTCATAGGTTAGCTGAAAAATAGCTCCTTAAAAGAAAAAAAAAAAAATCAATACCAAAGTCCAGCCTTCAGGGGTGGTGGCACCTGCCCGTAATCCCACTTGAAAGACTGAGGCAGAAGGAGGGCCAAACTCTGTCTCAAACAAAACACAAGCAAACAATGCCAAGAGTCCTACCGTGATTCATAGTAAAACATTTTAGGATCTATGGTGTCCAGAAAACTACTAGGAATAATGAAAAAGGAACAAACTTGGTTCACAATCCAGAGTACATACAAATACTACACACACACACACACACACACACACATGCACATACACATGCACACACACACACACACACACACAATGATATGTGTGTGTGTACATGTATAGATAGATAGATAGATAGATAGATAGATAGATAGATAGATAGATAGATAGATAGATAAGTAGATATAGCCATTTTTAGGAATTTAAGTATCCTAAAATTAAATCAGACCTGGAGAGGAAGAAGAGGTGGAAAGCCTGTTCTTCCTTAATAGATCCTGCTGTCATCTCATAAAAAAATATATATTCCATGCACTAGCAATGGTAAAACTCTGAAAACTGATTTTGGCCACTTCCAAGAATGAAAAAGAACTGCAGGTGGGCCAGATATTCAGCATGAAGGGATGCTTAATCAAGACCACCCACAAGCTAAGATGCAGCCGTACAGCCTTCTTATTGCTTTGACATTAAAAAACAACAATACAATTTAACTTTCATACACCTATATTTAAGCATTTTCTTCTTATCATTTCGCACTGTAGGTTAAAAGTACACAGATAATAAAATTGATCATTTGTTTCAGCATTTTTGATAAGTACATTGATCTTAGCTTGTTTGTGCTGCTGTGTAATTTACAAAGAGCAAACGTTCCTTTCTCACGGTTTGGACGCTAGGATGTCCAAGTACAAGTGCTGGCAGACTGCACTGTCCTGAGAAGGATGTACCCTCCACAGAGGTAGGGAAGGCAGGAAGAGTGTGTCCTCATGTGGTTGAAGGAAAAAATGTTCCAAGAGCTAAGACCTGTGTCTGCAGTTCCCAACTTGTGAGTCATGACCTCACTGGGGGATGGGGAGGTCACATAGCAGATATCCTGTGTACCAGATATTTTCATTAAAATTCATAACAGCTAAATTATAATTATGAAGTACCAACAAAATAACTTTAAGGTTGGGGTCACTGCAACATGAGGAACTGTATTAAAGGGTCACAGTACTAGGGAGGTTGAGAAGCCCCACCCAACGTGAAGCTGCTTTCTGGGGGCTTTCATCTCACGGGTGGGGGTGGTGCTCTTCCAATATAATTATCTCTTAAAACCCTCAACTCAGAAGCCCCTCATTCGGGCAACCCCTGCACTCTGAAGGGGGGCCCATTCAACGGCAGCAGCACTTGACTATAAGCAGCCTTGCTTTTTTGTCCAACCGAAAGTCATTGGCCTTATTTTTGAAATCTAGGTTGATGTACCACATTCACAGAGATGCTATCAGACTTATGAAACAATGGCAGTAACAGCGTGCTAACTGGGCATTTAACGAAACCCACGCCCACCTCAGTTTTCCTCATCAACAAAAGACAAAGCATTAAGATGATCTCTAAGTCCCTTTAAGTGTCTTTGCGAGTCCTTGAATCTGGCATTCATTCAGCTCAATCTAGCAACACACATATTGGACACTCAGCTAAAGACTGAACATACTAAGTGAATAAAACCTCTTTTCTCATGAGGGCGGTGTGGTCCAGTAGAAGGAGGGGTGTGTGCAAATCAGGGATACAGGCTGATCGGTGGCCCCATTTTAGAGATGAGCAGTATCCAAGTTCTGGACGTGGCTAGAAAATGGAAAGCTGAGACCAGGATCCAATTCATCTGACTTCTAGCTCTAATGAGCCCTGAGAGCTAATTAGACCCAGTGACTCATGCATGCCCTTGACGTTCACTGCAATACGCCACACCTGGATGCACTTGCAGAGGTAACCAGGTTTGTAGAAGCCAATTATTGACCAGAAAGAGATCTGCACCACTTCGTATGGATGGACACTTCAGCAATAGTGTTCACTGACAAAATACACTCACGCTAAAGGTGCGGCGAGACAGCCGTTGTAGAAAAAGAAAAAGATTAATGTTGATTTTTCCTGGCTTTATCTGGGTTTCACATCTGAGTCTTAACTCTTCATTAACACAGCTGATTAAGCTGATTCCCCCAGTATAAGTAGTCACTGGTCCGATTGCTTAATGAGACTAATTCATCGCTGTCATTCAGACACACGTCTCTAGACAGTCTTCCATCCACACAGCACACACACACACACACACACACACACACACACACATACACAAAGAGTTTGGGTTTAGATAGCTTTGGTCTCTCATTAGAAATCTCTGTCGGGGGGGTGGTGGTGGGGGGAATGAAGAAGTGTGGAGACTTCATCTTAACCTGGTGCACATGCCTCTCTCAGTAAGGAACATAAAGTGTGTAGTATCCCATCAACTAGCAAGACAGTAACTCTCTGATTAATCAGAACAAGCAAGGATTCCATGGAGCCTTACATACACTCAAGCCAGGTTTTGCCGCTCAAGGAGACCACAGAAGGACTGTGACAAAACTTCAAACTGGATTTTCAGAGCATCTAGGATGCTCAAACTGTGTACAAAGGATTCTGGGTTGCAATCATTTATGTAGACAGCAACAGGCATTCTTAACTAAGACTCTCTTATATCTAGGTCATGCTACCAACTAAGTCACAATCCCACCTCTTCCCTGGTTATTATTCAGTATCCATGATGCCACTTCCTTCTTCCAGGGCCACAGCAGACAGCTCGTGACAGCTCTCCACTGGATGACATCTGGGATCAATGGGACCACTTCCTGTTTCCATATTCACATCAGCAGAAGCTCAGCAACTATGGCTTCTTCTGGAGCATCGGTTGGCAAAGGGCCATGGGACCAAACCTAGTTGTGGCCAGGTTTCATAAATGAGTTTTATTGTAACGCAACCAGACCCCCTGGGGTTACCTAGTGTTACTAGGATAGTACAGCAAGGTGAGGCAAGACTATATAAGCTGTAAAGGCTAAAGTACAAGCTCTGTACTACATTGCTGTACACACACACACACACACACACACACACACAGACACACACAGACAAATGAATGTTCATGTACAGATTGGATCAAAATCCTTACCTCAGTTCAGTTCACTACCAATATTTCAGAGGTGATGTTTGTGTTATTCAGCTTTCTATCACGATGGAATTGCATACACATGTCATTGAAAGACAAAAGACCAGTTTTGGGAGCTTCTGGTGACACTGTACATCCTGGTAGGGAATATTTGGAGAGTTGGCTAAAGTTTGGCAAATGACCACAAACTATCTTGAATTCTTTGGCTCTTTATGGATTTTTTTTTTAAAGTGAACACTTTGCTTTTTTCCAATTAAATCTCCAGATCAAAGAAAGCAATAAAAGAGGACCATGTTTCCACAGTGCCTCACACAGAGCTCTGGACACACTGAGTGGGAATGTTGTATCCATGGTCATTGAGCAAAGCATTGAATTTCTCCACGTATTGGCATTTGTACTGCCTGATGGACGGCCAGTCAGCCGAGTGGCCTTGGAAAGTGACTTACACTTGGAAATAGCTCTAGGTTATGTGAAGAACATCCATCCATTCATTAGGTTGTAATTAACCCTACAGGGTCCTACTGTGGTGTTACATTGAATAAAAACAGAGACAAGATAAAAAGCCCTTTCATGTTGACACAAACTTGAATAGGCCAGCTATTAACTACCAATGTTGAGCTATATTTTGTCAGGATAATTCATGCCTCACTTTGAGATGAATCTAATGCTCGGGATGTTTTCCACCCCCCACTGCTCGGCTTGTAACCTACCTAAGGGCAACAAGGTGAGCTGGGGAAGAAAAGCACAGTCATCGCTTTTCTTATTTTTAAATTCAAAATGAAACAGACAGAACTTGTGCCAAGTGATTATGATCAAAAGCAGCATCCTTTCTTACCCCATATTTCTCAATGCTTTTTAAACTGCTTTTTTTTTTCTAATTATGACCATGGAGACAAGGTATTTCTACATTTTATGCCATGGAAGGACATTTTTATTTTTTAATAAAACATAGAAGTTATTGGTTATTATTTTCAATGAGTAGTGTTACCCATTAATCTTTAAATAGTTGGAACAATCATATTCCTTTCATGAAGGACAGTCGTGTGTTCTATCTGAATGGAAACTACCCTGGATTATTTTTGATCCACAATTTTAGGGCTAGCAATCTATTTCATCTCAACTATTGCTAGAGCTTGGACCATCTGCAGCTTAAATGTAAAATGTCCCCCAAAAGGCTTGGCCTCTGGCTCATGGTGCTACTAGAAGATTATGGGGGACCCTAAGGAGTGGGAGCTAGTGGAAAGAAGTTTCTAGAAAGACTTCAAAACTATCTGGAGAAATCATTCCCACCTAATGTAATGACTGCACGATTCAAATGGTGCATCTGCTATGTAATTTTTCAACAGTGCCCAGGATTAAAAGCAGCAAACAAGATCAAAAGAGTGAGCAGGGATCAAAAGAGTGAGCAGGGTAGCCGGAACAGCCTAATTTTATGATATGCAGTTTAGAGACAGTTATATGAGAACATATCACTGTACATATCTATTCTTACAGAGAAGCTGGGAGTGCCAGATATTATAGGTTGACATAATTTAAATGTAGGGAATTTTAATTCCATGGTTTACAAAAGTAGAAATGACCTTCACAGAGAGGGGAGGGAGGGAGGGAGGGAGGGCACATAAGCTTCACAAACCCCCTGTGAGTTGCATGATCAATGACAAACTAGCCTGGGTTGATACACTAAGTCTGCACTGGGGAAGGGTAAGTACTGGATGGCAATGATGTGGAGCCAATAAAATTGCAATAGTCTTCCTGATAGAAAAGACCTAAGTGGTTCCAGCAGATCTGCAGGCTAGCTCTTCACTGTTCACAGTGACACATCTCTGGAGACAGAAGCCCTGGAATTAATGTTAGTCAGATGCTGTTAGGTCTCAAACAAATGGCTGAGATGCTTATTAACACATCAAACAGGCTCTGGCCTCCCAGCCTCCCTCAGTCCCTCCCTGTAACAGGGTTCTCCTGGATACCACACTCTGCCCTCTACCCTGAACTCCCCAGCCCAGGGGCTGGGCTGCCCTTCCCCAGTCCCTCTAGCCCCTGTGTAACTCAGCTATTGTGGCTGTGCCAGTCTCCTGACCTAGGCCCCCCACTCTTGGTTGGTGACTCCTTTTCTGCTCTCCATCTCCCTCTCTCCTCACATGGCTCAATCTGGCCATGACTGCTCTGGACCCTTCCAGATGCCTCTGGCAAATGCTCTAAATTTTATCTACAATAAACCTCCTCCTTCACCCCACCCAGGAGCAGTCAAGTGCTTCATTCAGATGAGAAGATAGAACCTAGGTCTAGAACTAACTCTCTCTCTCTCTCTCTCTCTCTCTCTCTCTCTCTCTCCCTCTCTCTCTCTCTCTCCCTCTCTCTCTCTCTCTCCAGAACTAAAGAGTGACTATTTTAGCATGGAGAGGAAAAATAAGTCATGTTCAAACACGAATCAGCGCTTGGAATAGCCAGTTCCCAGAGTTCTCTCTGAAGGTCACCCATCAGTCCCAGGCAAACCAAGATGGCTGCTGCCCTCACAAGGGATGCTGCAGTGCCACCCATGTGTGCACACTGACTACATTTGGAACTGGAAGGACAGACCTGCTGGACGTTCTATCTGCAGTTGTCACCTTCACATCTTTATGCCAAAATAACCGGAGGTGATCCAAGTCAGAAGTGGCCTGTTATCGTTGGCTCTCCATTTCAGTTTTCAGTCCATGGTTGCCCCGTCCGGTTACCTTGGCCTTATAGGGAAATAGTTCCTCTTGGTGGGAGCACATGGTCGGGAGGACTATTCATTGTATGTTGAGCAGAAAGTAAAGAGGCAAAAAAAGGACCATGGTCCCTGTCTCTTCTTTGTGATACCCAGTGACCCAACTTCCTCCATTAGTACCACCTCTTAAAGTCTCCACCATGCTAAGATGCTAGGGACCAAGTCTTACATATACAGATCTTTGGGGAAGTCTTCCCAAATGGCAGCAATAACTCTTCCTCCTGATGCTTGGTATACCCACAAAAGAATCTCTCCATATGCTACCCATTGAAAACTAATCACACACACACACACACACACACACACACACACACACACACACCCGTGTGAAGTTGTACAACTCACAACCAGAAATGCCACATAGCAAATCCATGTCTGAGGCTTGTCCCAGAGCAGTTGGCCAATTCACACCAGAAAAAAAAAAATGCTCTGTTTTGGAACCAATCTTCGCATGAATCGTCTGGGAATTTAACATGGAAGAAGTTATCTCTGCTTCTCTTTCTCCTGTTTCTTGCTTCAATGGCACCTTTGTCAAAATTCCTATGATTATACAGTGACAGGCACAATGTACGTCCTCATAGGCACTCTCCTCTTAACGTCTCCCAGTATCTTAGAAACTTTATTTTTAGCAAAGTGCTCTTAATAAGAGGGTTCTGAAATGAAAGTATCAAATGCACAGACGAGAACAATCCAGTTCTGTGCTTGGCGAGGCTGGCCTCTTTCTGCAGTCGCTCCTTCCTGGGGCCAACCCCATCTCTATCAGAACCTGATGAAGAAATACAAGCCAATACAGATACAGCCCTAAGCCCTGCACAGCCCAGAAGAAACCCTGCCCTGAGAACAAGTCACTAGAAAGGGGCAAACAGTGTTTGGCTCTTTGTGCAGGTTGTAGTTACCAAATATGACTAGTTAACCTATATGACTAGTTTCCCAATATTACTAATTATCCTATACGACTAGTTATCCAATATGACTAGTTACCAAATATGACCAGTTACCCAATATGACTAGTTACACAACGTGTCTAGTTTAGGTAAGAGTTCTAGTTTTACCTCTTTAGCTCCCCACTGATAAAGGAGCTAAAGATAAAGTTCAGGATAAATTCATTGGATCTGCTTCAGGTTGAACCCTTTGCAAAGCAGGGTCTCTGAACCAGAATGTTCTCCAACCTCTCTGGAACTATTAAATTAATATATAGTATCATTTATATCTTTCCCATTGATTCATAGAATCAAGACATAGCTTAAATATTTCATGTAATAAATATTGGGAGTGTCTCCTCTCAACTCAGTAGTATTTAGGTGGGCCTGGGCTAAGTGTTGTTTACATTAGTAAACAAATATGATCCTTATCCACGTAAGAGTTCACAGTCTCTTAGGAGAAAGATAAGGAACTGGAATACCTGAGACTTGTAACTATGACTGGAGGAAGCATGAACTAAAAGGGTCATAGCCAACACATGGAAGAGAAACAGATCAAAGACAGGGATGCTACATGTTAGATAGCTTCCCATCACTATAAAAAACCCTTGAATATAATATATACATACATATATAATGGTTTTTTGGTCTTGCAAAAGTTCATGATCTGCGTCTCATCACAGCAAGATACTGTGAGCACATCACAGGAAGATTATATGTCTAAGCAAATCCACTCTCTTCATGGGTAGCAAGCAAAAGGAGAGAGGAAGAGAAGAGACTGAGGCTCCCTAGATACCACACCTCCTCCAATGACCTAGTGTCTTACTAGGCTCCACCTCTTAAAGACTCTAACCATCTACCTACAGCATGATGCTGGAGAACAAATGTCTGCACATAGACCTGAGTGTTGGTGAACCCTGAAGTTTCAAATGATAGCAGCCCCCATATGATGCTTTGTACCTTTTTCAGTAATACTAAAGCCACCAGATGAATGTACATGGGAGGGGAAAGACTTGAGAAGGGAGATTAAGTGCAGCATGGTACTCATAGCATCTCAGAGGGAGAAGGGAGCTTTCAGAGGTAAAAATTCTAGGAACTCACGGGAGCAAGCAAGCATCAAGTGGAATCCATTCTTCTCCGCTGTGGTGTCTTTAAGACTCAGCCAGCTCAGCTACGAGCAGAACAAGGTCAGCTGAGTTCATGGGCTGAGTTCTCAATGCTGTCTAGAGGCTAGAACTACCTGGGAGTGTCATGGAAAAATACTGAGGTCCAGGCACCTACCCCAGACATAGTGGCCAATACATCTGCAGTAGAGTCTAGTTATGGGTACTACTGGTACAGTGTCAATGTCATTTGGATCACAAGCTTGAAGAAACAATAAGATGACCCCCCCCCAAAATGTAAAGAGCAAGGAACCCATAGAATAATAAACAAACAAACAAACAAAAAAGCATGAAGACTAGTTACCTACCAAATACTGAGAAATCATGTGACTCAATATGGCCAGCAAGTGATTCTAGATGGTATTCTCTGATTAAGCTGGAAGAATCAATGTATTTGGTAAAGGCCTGAGTGTTATGACTTGCAATCACTGGTTTCTTCAAATCTTGTTGGGGTGCAGAAAGCATTTGATCATGTAAGTGGGTAGCTGGCCAGCACAATTCTTAGTAAGAAAGATGCTAGAAATGAACAGGTCTAGGAACTGAGAGGCCAGGATGTGGTGTGGACCATCCACGTAAAAGGAAGGTTGCTGTCAGGCGGTGGTGTCACACGCCTTTAATCCCCCGCACTTGGGAGGCAGACAGGCAGATTTCTGAGCTCGAGGCCAGCCTGGTTTACAGAGTGAGTTCTAGGACAGCCAGGGCTATACAGAGAAACCCTGTCTCGAAAAACCAAATAAAAAAGGGGGGGGGGCAGGGGAGGTTGCTATAAAAAACCGTCTCAGAGGCTGGGACAGGGAGACTTTGCATGAGGAATGAGGTCCACAGTAAATGAGAGGGTGCCATGAGGATGCAGCCTGTACCCCAGAGCCAGCAGAGCTACTGGGGATGTGGGAAATGAGGAAAGGCATGAGACCTCTAAGACGTCAAGGGCCTGAACCCTTGAGTAGATACCAGCTTCAGACAAAAGTGTTGAGGCTCGCAGTGTGATCTGAGCAAGTACTGTGGAAGAGAGGCCTCCATTCCATTCCATTCTCTTTGATCCAGAAGCGCCGCGAAACCCGTATCAGATTTCCCACAGCCAAGTACTGGTCCAGATAAGCCCCCCATGGCCCACTCTTCCCATGACCTTTGTTATGATACTTTTATTATTCTTAATTAATGATACTTTTATTATTCTTCCTTCTACTCTGGTCAGCTTCCAAGCTGAATGTTCCTTCCCTCCCAGCCTCCACTTTTCTCATCCCTACTATAAAACAGTAGCCTTTCTCCAGGTTGTAAGCCTGAGCCTTTAATGTCTGAGCATCTCTCCAACCCATAACTGCTTTGTTCTGTAGTCGATTCTGATCAGGTCTTCGTTCTTTGACCTTTAACTCCCTAGTCAATCTCTACCCAGCAGCCAGGGTGGTACCTTTAAAAGCTAAATCAGATTGCCTCTCCATGCAAAACCCTCCAGCAATTTCCTGTCTCATTCAGTGTAAAATCCAGACTGTATGGTATTCTTCTAGGCCACAAATGATATGTCACCCTGTAGTTTTGGAGCTCACCTTCATTGATTCCCATACTGCTCTTTCAGTTAACAACACACCAGCAACTCCCACCTACGAACCATGCCTCCCCTAGAGTGCCACATGGCTTATACTAAGCCATCTTTTTAGCCTTGTAGTGAGCCCTCCTTCTCATGCCACCCAGTCAAGTAGCAACCTATGTTTCTGATACTCCTATTCCACTCCCGTTTATCACCAACCCTCTATTGGTCCTAACGTTATGTTACAGAGTATATAAAGGAAACGAGATACTATACTTGCTTAGCATGTTGATTCCTGGACTAGTAACAAAACTTCCAGTGGATTTAGATTTTGAGTTTTGTCTCACTGGGCTATTGCCTACACAGTCTTAGGCACTATAAAACACTGGACACATATTTATTAAAGCAATGGATGGATAAACAAAGGCCTGTGAGCAGTCAGACAGCAGCGGTCCATCAGTATCAAGCACATTGGGTCTGTTTGTAATATGGATGAGACACCAGTCAAAAAGCATGAAACTGCAGCGCATGGCCTGGTGAGCATGACTTGATTCTCGAACTCGCCGCTTGAGGGGGTGTGGAATGCTCAAGTGCACTTTCTGCCTCCACCTGTGAGGTTTAGTGATTGAAGACGTGGGTAGGGGGTAAAAGAAATAAGGCAGGGACTCACACAGGACTCCAAGGAAAGAAAAACACACATTCTCAAGCACTTTTGTGCCAAGGGCCTAGGCCGCGGGAAAGAGAGATGGTCCTGTGACCGTTATGCTTTGTTGGATAGAATGCGCTCTGAAAACATGAGTCAGAGTCCCCTAGAAAGTCTGGAATTTCTAATAATTAAGTTTCCTTAGTGGTAGAAAAACATGACCTCATCTTCCCCTACAAGCTGCTATGTGTTCCAGGCTAGCAACACTCAAAGTTTCTCCTAAAAGGATTTTACTGGCCAAGATAAAAGAAAATGAAGGTTCATCCACATGCTCCCGCCTAATGTCGCTGGGACTGCCAGGCTCTTAGCTTTGAGCAGTTTCCTCCATTTGTGATGTGTTGCCAATACTTATGATTTTGAAAACATCTTTAAAAGTCAAAGAGAGTTCCAGAAAAAAAAAAAATGTCCCAGAGTGAGTACAATTTTCATTACAACTAAGATGGGGTGGGTGATGCCAATCTGTCCTTGTGATGTCATGTCCCAGTAAACAAATCTATACTGTCAATTAGCTCTTGATGCACTCTATAAGAGTCCAAGTTCAATTCAGTAAAGAGGCTCCAATACAGGCAATGCTCAGATGCATAGATGAAGCAGGTCCTGCTGCAGAAAGCAATTCAAGGTAAAAAAAAAGAAAAGTTCTGGGTTTAGGTTTATGCACATATTTGATATAAAGTTAATTTGGGCTAATATATTTAATGCAAAGTTAAACAGGGCTACTTTCTACAAGGAATTAGTGAACCTCAATCAAATAGAATCTATTTAAAAATATATAAAATTTTAAGTCAACTCTGAAGTATGTATGTAAGTGTACAAAATACAGATATGTGTTATCTAAGGTTTAAAAGGCACATATGCAAGTTAATTACCTGCTTAAAAGAGCTGAACTATCACAATGGCCAAACAAAGGACAGGGTGGGTAACAATAAAGCAGGCCAAGTTAAAAACCAAACACTATGTGACTTTCAGGAGAGGAAGGACTGGAAAGAATGCACCCATAGATGAAGGAAACTTGGTTTATTTCAGGGAATGAGCTGACGGTAGAAGCTCCGGGACAAAGGAAAGGGCCCCCTAATGCGCCATGAACAGCTCCTGAGATCATGAGCCAGGTCAGATAGCTCAGAGACTATGAGGTGGGTGGTACACTCCAGAATGAATGGGGAGCTAGGCCCCTACTAAGACAGCTCCTATTTTTCAAAAGTTAGCTTTGTAGATGAAGTGATGCCATGGTCCTGCCATTCACTTGTCCACATTCATGAAACCAGGTTGGAAGAGCCACAGAAGAACTTCAATTTTCCATAATGAACACTTCCTCCCGCCTCTGTAGAGTTTTCCCCCATTCATCAGCCACAGAAACGATCTTTGTCCAATAGGACAGACACTTATGACAGAAGCATAGTTCTACTGAGGCTCATCTTCCCTGGTGGAGACGTTTCCTAGAAAATGGGAGGCTCAACAGATGGAGAAGGACCAACAGATGACCCCAGAGCACAGTATAGATATTAGTAGTTAAGATGACATCATGTCCCTCACTCCCTCTACAGCAAGAGTCCAGACAAAATTCGGAGATTTTCGAAAGGGTAAAGGTGACATAAAAACAGTTCAAATGACATAGACTCCTCCCTTCCCTGTGCAGACGTGCTTTACCAGTGGGACATCGAGGTTGTTTCCCCTTCCCTTGAATGTAGTATAGCTCTGTGAAGGGCATCTGATATCTTCCAGGCAGCTTTGCCCAGCTCTTGAAGGAACATACAGAGTTCCGTTCCTTCTTCACAGAAAGGGTTCTCTTCTCCTGGGAGAGTAGCTTAGTTGGTAAAACCCTAGGACAGTGGTTCTCAACCTGTGGGTCTCGACCCCTCTGCATTTGCATATCAGCTAACCTAGATATCAGATATGTACATTGTGATTCATAACAGTAGCAAAATTATACTTACGGAGTACCAACAAAATAAGTTTGTGGTTGGGGAATTACTAAAACATGAACTGTATTATAGGATAAAAGCATTAGGAAGACTAAGAACCACTGTCATACAGGGAATGGAGGGAAGGAAGAAGGGAAGGAAAGAGGGAGGGAAGGAAATAGGAAGGGAAGGAGGGAAAAACAGATGGACAGACAGATGGAGGGTTGTCTGAATGTAGTAGTATTTTCACAATGCTCTAGAAACTGCTCAGCATCAGACAATGGCACCAAACATTCTTGAGCAGCAATAATGAAACATTTAGCTCTCCCAATAAGCACTAACAGAGTCATGTGTTCAAATAGGCTATTTAAAGGTTCATTTTGCTTTCAAACCATCTCATTTCTTCAAGTACAAATTACACCACACCCATTTGCTTCTTCATGTTTACTTCAGGAAGATTCACCACTAGTGACACACAGGGCCACTAACGTATCAGTCCCACAGCCACAGCCACAGCCACAGCCACATCAAGGATGACTGCTGCCTGGGTTGCAGCCATGTCTCCCAGACCCTTCCCTTCTAGGGTCAGAAACATTGATCTTTCCCTTTGACAGTTCATTGACATTTTCTGCATGACATCAGAGGACTACTCTGAACCAATAACAGTCTCCAAGTGTCAAACGGAATTTCAAGGAAAGTATTTGGTTTTTCCCCTTAGGTTTATGACTGACTGCTTATAGGGTTGGGGAGTTATTTGGAAAAGCGTTAAAATGTCCCAAGAAATGCCAGAAAGAATCCCTCCCTGGAAGCAGCCGGCAAGGATGAGAAGCAACATCTGCAAGCTGGAGTTTCTAAGTACTCGGCTAAGTATTTACATTACATATGCCAAGAGGGGTGGGTGGGTAGGACATATGTAAATGACATTATGGACCCTAAAATTACAGAGCATGTGTTCCAAGAAGGAAACAGATACTAAACAGAAGCAGAGAGGTAAGTACTAAATAAATGAAGAGCAGCATGACACACTTCTGTAGGCCTCTGACACATCAGAGGATAGAGGGAAGATAGGGTCCGGCCAGATGATCTTGAAGAGAAGTTCAGAGACCGTTGCATCTCTAGACGAGTGATCCTGGAGTAACCTAAAGAAGCAGAATTTGTAAGCTTAAGTGACAAGAGATGATGGTTGAAACTATTTCTCAGAAGAGCAATTTTGTCATGAAATGCTCCAAGATGTCTGCCATGGCTCAGCAACACACGAGGGTGGACCTCATGCCATTCACGATGTACATCCTTTCCTTGAGGCCCATCCCCCTCACTCATCAATACAATGCACACTTGCAATTAATGCTGCCTTGCTTCTGACATGCGCTCAATTCTCCCAAATCCTCAACAGGAATCTCTGTTGTGGGCATAATGAGTCTAAAAGGAAACGGCCAGTTTCTTCTTTAAGAATCTAACAAGCACACAGCAGCATCCTTTGAGATGTCTGGTTCACCAGGTTGGTCTCAGAGAGGCGATTTGTGCCACTGCTTGGATGCTTTCTGAGTTAATGATCCACCTGACCATAAAGATGGCCTCCCATAACCTGACCCCTAAGGACTTGGGAAGGTTTTATCATGTGAACCCTTCCTGCCATTTGCTGTGGGTTTAATTATGGCTGACTATAAAGTGTGATAAGAAAACGGCCTGGTTAATTTAAGAGCCCTACCGGTTTATGCTTTTTTGCTACTTACAGAAATCCACTTAAACTGCCGATAATTTCCCGCAGGCAGAGGACAGATTTAACACTGACCACAGAAGGACTTTGTGCTGTGAAAAAAAAAAACCTCAAGATCAACCACTTTTAATCACTCCTGTCTCTAAGCCTTGCTCACCTCTTGTACAATATAGTCCAGGATACCCATGAACGAGTGCCATATTTAGGACTAAATTTGAGATCTTCAAGATGTAAGCCAAAACATCACCGATGCACAGGAAGAAAAGAACAAAGTAGACAAAAGGAGTCACGGTGCGGTTTGTTTTGTTTTATTTTAGCCAAAGCTAGGAAATTGGACTCAGTTAACATTTTCAACGTTTGAAAAGCTACCTTGGTTCCATGAAATCCTCTCAAAGATTTGACAGAGTTAATGAAAAAAGAAAAAAAAAAAAAAAGGTCTGGGGCTTAGACAATGAATTGATCTTTAAGAACACCATACAGTTCATAGCTGACCCTCACACCATCGTCCTAGGATCCTGGAAGGGAAAAGAAGAGCTGGCAACCAAGGAACTTGCTCAAGGACCCATAGGTGACATCAGGGTCTTTGTGGCCTTCAGTGCCTGGAGTAATTCTCTTGACACAGCATGCTCAATTCATGATAATGAATTCACTCACTTCTTTGCTTATCTCGAAAACAATCATTCAAGCTAGAGGCTCCAAATGCCTGAGTTCTCCACTGACCCTGCCTCAGAGCATCAGCAGAGATCATAGGCTAACCCAAGAGTGATCGTGTGTGTGTGTGGGGGGTCTCCCCAAAATCTTCCCCCAAGACTATTTGGAATTTGATCACAATCCACAAATACACCAGTATATGAGTACAGTGGAAATTGCACACTTAAACACATACAGATAAATGGTATATATACATGCACACAAACACAAACACACACAGGGTAGGCCAGGTGGACAGGGATCCTTCTAGATACACGGACTCCTTGCCCATAGAGCTTCCCCTCTGTCCTTAAAAGTAAAAAAAAAAAAAAAAAAAAAAAAAGACCTTCCAGCAAGCTCTGCCAGATAAAGCCATCCACATTCAATCAGAGTGGATGCACAATACTGATCTTTGTATTTGCGTATTCTCTTGCCAAAAGGAATAATAAAAAAAAAAAACCTTTTCATTTCGTTTAAAAAAAAAGTAACCATGCCTTTTAATGTTTAATCTCTCAGCAGCGCCTCACACAATGCTTCATACAAGTTAAGTATAAATGAAATGACTGCTGTCTAAATAAATGGTCAGAACGATCCTGAAGCTCACTCCCCCACACACCCCCACACCCACAAGGTTTCTGTGACTGGTTGGAGCTTGGTGACATGCTCATTCTTGACTCCTGAGTGATTCATGCGACTTCAGTAGGTTCTTTAGAGAAGCACCAGGAAAGGCCCAAGGCACGAGGGGAGAGCTTGCCGAAGTATCTCTGCGCCTGGGCTGTAGTTACGAGAGAGGCTGCAGAAAGCAAAGTTCCTGTGGGGAGCCAGACGTTCAACCTTCTTTGAACTTGACTCCCCTGAAGCAGTGTCATACAGGCATGGGGTCAGTTACATTGTCAGGTTCCTCAGAGGCTGGCTGTCGCACACTAAGGGGGTTGTGTCCACAAAGCACTTCACATTTAAAGCCCAAGTCCACACTTGCTGTCACAGGCTCTAACTCTTCCATTGAACTCCAAGACCCCAAGACCAGGTCTCATCAGGGTGTGTGTTTGTTTGCTGCTGTCAGTCATCTTTCCTCTTTCTTTCACGTCTCCTCGCCAGCTTACAGAATGGAGGTTGTACTCATGCTATGTTGATACTGGCTATCTTTATGACAGTTCTCTGATACTTTGATAGCCATCAAAGCCTTAAACCTACAGTGAACAGGGGTTACCCAAGAATCGGAGCATAGAGATAGTGCAGATGGAAGGCTGTGGATGGGAGCAGACATGATTTATTTCAAAGGGATTTGCCACTGTCCACAACGCCAGAAAAACAAAGATGGTCTTGCTTCCTACAGTTCTCTTCACCAACTGCTTTCAAACACTGGTTCATTCATCCTACACTGTAAGCATGAGCTCTCCCTTAATATAAGTATCTCCAGTTGACCTCAAGAAGAAGAATTACAGGCAGATCTTGTTTTCTTTTCTTTTCTTTTTCTTTTTCTTTCTTTTCCTTTTCCTTTTTTTTTTTTTTTTTTTTTTTTTTTTTGAGGTCACCTTTCTGCCACACTTGATCATACAAAATGTGAGCAAAAGTTAGGAGGTCTACACAGACTCCTGAAGCCTTAAAACTTAGTTTCTAGAAGAAAACTTCCCTTAGAACCTGAATATAATTCTTTGGAATATTATTCTGTTGTATTTGTTGAACTAGATGCACAGGCAAGCAAAGAGGAAGGACTTGCTATAAAAGTAGGAAGGAAGTGGAAACAGGCAGGTGGCTGGACACAGGGGCACAGAGCACATTAGCATTTTGAGGACAGACAGCTAATTCCCAGTCTCAGCTCCCAGAACTTACAGACTACCACCTCCACCCACACTCCAGACCTGCCACTTTCAGATGGTGTGATTTCCACTTTCCTTTTCAAATGCTAGTTAGAACCCGAGATTCCCTCCTCTGGTGTTGCTACTCATAGACCAACTACCAGTCAGCATTCCCTTGCTGTGACAGAGTTCCTGAGCTAAATAACTCAAAAGAGCAAAGATCTGTTTGACCCACTGATTTCAGGGGATTCAGTCCAAGGTTGCCTGGCCCTGTGGATTGGGGACCTGTACCATAGTGAAGGGAAAGGATCAGCAGAGGGAAGTACTCACCTCCTGGCGACCGAGAAGCAAAGTAAGGCATGCAATGTCAGTACCCCCCTTTTAAGCGTGTGCCCCCATTGACCTCACTTCCTTTCCTAAGGACCCACTTCCTGCAGCTTCTGGAACTCCACCATAGTGCCACAGGCAGATGATTAAACCTTGAACACATGAGTCTTTGAGGGGCGAGAGAAGATCAAGATTATAACAAACCACTTGTTCATTCTTACAATAGTCAGTTCTCCTTTCACATCACAATAGCAAGGATAACCTAGACAGAGAAAACACATCCACAGCTTATAGTGCAGAAGGATCTATTTAAAATGTAGCATACACCACTCCATTGAGGTCACCAGACACAATGACAGGGATTCTGTGTTAACAGGCTACCAGGAACACACAACAAGCCTTTGAAGTCATTTCCGTAAGACACAAGAACCTCTTAGACATCACCTCTTACAAGTCCAAGGAACCTCCCAAGATTGCATGTGGGACTGTTAAAGATATCACCCACATTCAAAACACAGGGATCTTTTAGATTGAACCTAAGTCCCTCCATGTAACACCTCCAATTATGTGTGTGTCCCACCTGTAACTTTGAAGTGAACATGAGTCTTAATATGTCGGCTCCTCATAGTGACAGTACTGCCTGAGGGCAGAGGTCATCATCCTTGTGACCACACGGCCTCAAATATGGCAAGGGCTCAAGAAACATTTTCAGAGAAAAACAAAACAAAACAGAATTATGCTAGGCATGAGCATGCACCCTGTAATTCCAGTACTCCAGGGGATGAGTTCAAGGCCAGTCTGAACTACTAAGCAAGACTTTGCCTGAGAAGGTAGAGAGGGAAAGAAGAGGAGAGAGGACAGAAGTGGGGGAATAACAAGAGGATAGAAGGTGGAAAGGGCAGGGATTCGCCTGTGGCAGGTAAATGAAGTAATTTAAAATGTAAAGATCTGAGCCCCAGGCTAGCACCCAGGAATACAGCCAGGACACTGAATGGCAAGTAGAAGGGCCACAATAAATTATTTAGAAAAGATTAAGGTATCTTTTGTAACCTTTGTTCTGAAATTGAGTACTCTGGCAACTTGCTTGTACAATGATTTTGATGACAATCACAAAGAGGCCATTTGTTTGAACACCCCTGTAGGTTAATATCAGGTAGAAGATAGGCTACTATCAACAGCATTTACCAAGTGTCACCGGAATAACCGCTATTTCTAACATAGAACCTCTGACCATAACGCAAGCTTTAAGTCACCTTGCCTAGTCACCTAGGAAACTTGTTACCTCATCTGAGGCAGAGCACAGATACAATCCCTATTCTAATAGTAGAAGAGAGGTGACTCCCAGAAAGAAGCTTCAAGAAATAAGGCAGGCAGCAGCAACCTTGGGCAGACAGAAGCATCTACTTCCAGAGTCAAGAATTGGCACCTTGTCTTCTGTGGGCCCAGTTCTGTGTACCTTCCATCCCCAGTGAGCGTATATGGTATTAATAAAATATTTATTAAGTCTTAATACTTGTCCAAACAACAAAACTATTTACATTCTGTGTTCTAAAGAAGGCAGGCAGAGTGGAAGAGGAAGAACACAGGCCCATCCCGTCCTTCACATTTCAACACAGAAAGAAATATGGAAAACTAAATGGAAACCAGACCAGTAAGGGAAAGCACTTTATAAAATAATAAATCCAATATCTCCAGGGAAGGTCCCCAAACCTAGCACCTGCTTTCCGCATATCTTCCTTATGATCAGAAATGTCCCACCACAAGTCTGAGGTCACATTCATTACACAGGGTGTCTTCTCTCAGAAAGGAGCTCCAAAACCAGGCATGGCTGAGAATGCCTGTGAGCTCAGCACTTGGGAGGCAGAGGCAGGAAAGTTAAGAGTTCAAAGCCAGACAGGCCTACACAGCAAGTTCTAGGCTAGCCAGAGCTGTTCAGGGGGATCCTAAAAGAGGGAAGGGTGAGGGTTTAAGAGAAAGGGTGGAGTGGGGTACGGGGAGAAAGAGGGTTGGGTGAATGGAGGGAGGAATGGAGGGAGGCAAGGAGGGAGAGAGGGAAGCAGGGAGGGAAGCAGGGAGAATAAAGAAAAGAAGAGAGGAAAAGAAGACAAGGAAGAGGGAAGGGAAGGAAGAAGGCAAGGCGAGAGACAGAGAAGAAATAGCAAATACTGGACCTGATGCCCATATGCCAATTCAAATTGAATATGGAGAGAGAAATCAGTTTTCTGTGGACATTAATGAAACACAGCTTCCTCCAGTTCTACTTCACTCTCTACTCTGATTTCTAGGGCCCACAAGCAGGTGAGATAAATACAGAGCTTGGCCAGGAAACAACCCCACAAGGCTCTGCAGGACCACAGCATCAGAGCATCTGGCTGGCTGTTCAGCACTCTGCCCCCTCCCCATCTTCCACAACTTTCAAGGTTAAAGCATGCCTCATTTCAAAGTCACAGCCATGGGCAGATGCAGGGCACCTCTGCAAAGTGCACTTGGGCTCAGAAAGCCTGCCCACTGACACCATGTTCAAAGGAAGAGCCGCTTTCATCTCTAGCTGATTGTCAGACCTAAGGAAAGACCTGCCGGCTGCTGCAGCAGAGCCAACCTGGCTGGCTGTTATCCACGAGAGAACAGCACCCTGACTCCCAGCCCCAGCAAACAGCTGAGCTTGGGAAAAGGAAAGCAGGAGAAAGAAGCTCTTAACCAAGGCAGCCATCCCACAAATGCCCTGCCTATATGCCAAGTGTCACTTCAAAGAGATCAGACAAAGGGCTTTGAACTTAGGAATCAGGGGCAACTCTACTGACCATGCAGTACTAAGACCCAGTGTGCCATTGTGATTTGGGGAAATAGCTCAGCTGGTAAACTGCAAGAACCTGACTTGAACCCCCAAAGCCCACATAAAAATCCCAATGTGGTGGCATGCTTAAAATTCAGACCTGGGAACAGAGACAGGTAGATCATTGAGACTCACTGGTAACCTAACCTGCTTGGAGAGTTCTAGGGAATAGAGACCCTGTCTTGAAAAACTATAAATAAATAAATAAATATGTGTGCATATATACATATATGACAGCACCTGAAAATGACACCCAGGATTGTCCATAGACAGGTACACATGGACATATACATGTGCACCCACTCACACCCAAAGTGTACCATTGTGACATCTCCTCCCACCCTCTAAATACAAGTAAGATATTTTGGTTAAGAACAGACACACGCAACCACCAGACCTGTTTATTTAAATTCTATGATCAGAACCACAAGAAGAAGAGAGAAGAACCTCACACAGTTCCTGCCTTCACATTCAGGGTTCTTAAAACAAGAAGGAAGACAATTCCATCAAGTTTGGCTCCTTCTAGACCAGATAGAGCAAGGTATAATTGCCCCTGAAGCAATGGGGTGGAATTCACACATATACTTACTTTCCAGATGTCTGATGGTCTCTTTCCCTGGGAGTGAACTCATATGTGCTATTAGAGTATTTTTAAAACAATATCCCAAGTGAGGTAACCTAGACCCCAGAGGACAAACATTCTCTTATACACGGATGTTAGCTTTCAAGGTTTTTCTATGTGTTAGGTACACAGGGACCGGGAGAAGGGGACAATCTCCTACAGAAGAGAAAGGAGAAGATAGTGCTAAGAAGAAGTAAAGAGAAACCAAGACTAGGAGGAATAAATACGGGTGGGGTTGGAAAGGAAATACGCATAGGGACAATAAGCAATAAAAATCATTTTTAAAAAATGTAGAAATCTACTACTGTAGAAGCTTCCTCAAATATATCTAACTAGAGACATCAAATAATAGCGGAGCAAATGTCCCAATTAAACATCTTATGCCATCAATTGAAACCTTCAGTGCCGCCAGGAATATGTTATATCATGTTAAGTCCAAACAAAGGATCCCATGAACACCCCCAAACATCATATACCATTGCAAGACTTATTGGTTGTTCTCATTGGTAAGGCCCTATTGTATTACATACATCACCAAATGGAAAAGTCAGGCTGGTGCCTGGTTAAATTGTTCCATCGCTCCTGACTAGCATTCACATACTGAGAGGTCAATATCACCCAGCTGCAAACCCTGTGGCCTACAATAATGTTCTATCTGCAAGATATCCTGGTGCAATAGTGGCACAAGCGCTGTGTGAGTAACCAACAACTTTGTAACATTGAACTTAAGGCCTACTCCATGAGACGGAACCCATGTCTGATACTGTTGAAGTGGGCAAGAACTGTAGACTAAATAAACCATGGTCCTAGGGGACATAGAAATAATCCTAATGACATATTGCAATATCCTTATATCAGTGCTTTGATCAGCCCACATCAGAGATGCTTCTTGGTAGTAGACAGATATCAACACAGTTGTACATCTGGACAGCATTCAGAGAGTGAGAGACTTTGTAGCACTCAGTCCTGGATGTAATGTCTTCATCACGTCCCTCCTGCTCCCAGGCTCGGAGATCTACCTGGGAAAAGAGGTGGAAAGATTTTAAGAGCCAGAGGTGGTGGATGACTCCAAGAAACACTGTCTTCCAGACACCACAGGACTGATGCAATAAGAACTCTGTAGCAGCACATATACCAGACCTACACAGGTTCAGGCCAGGCCGGGTGCCAGCACTGAGAAGGGAGAAATGGATACAGGGTCCCACCCCTAACCAAGAAGCTATCTGTACTGAGTCCCACTTGCAAGGAAAGGTCAGTTTTCCCCAGTGGAATTTCACTGGGTATATCAACTAGGGAAAATCCTGTGTTCCAGAGTACTTGGCCTACACAAAACAAACTCAGTGGTACTTTTGTGAAATTTTTGTTTCATTTTTGCTTTGTTTGGCCACTTTGTTTTTGTCTTACTAGCCTTTGTTTTGATTTTCTTTTTTTGTGGGGTTTCTTTTGGGGGGTCGGATTTCTTGGGTTTTGTCTCTTGTTTTTTTTTGTTTGTTCATTTTAATTTGCTTTGTTTATAAGAGGGAGAGGGAGAAAGAACACAGAGTCGGTAGGATATGGATATGGGAAAGACCTAGGAGAAATGGGGGGCGGGGAGGGGAGCAAGATCAAAATATATTGTGTAAAAAAAAAAAAAAAATCTCAAAAAAAAAAAAAGTAAAGAGAACCAAGAAAATTTGTTTTAGTTTGTCAGACTTAGCGAGACATTTGGAGTTTATCAGGTATAAGTTCCCACAGTGCAGATAAGTCAAGAACCACGTCTCAGAGAACCCGTCTTACCCTATGTTCTCTGCCCTGGTAGCCCAGCTAATGGCCTGGAAGCTGGACATGGCTAATGGAAAGCATTGACTGAGCTTGGCAAGTCCAGGGGAAATGAAGCTCAGAGTGTGGCTCTTCCTGTCTGAGGGTCAGTACCAAGTCCCTGGTAGGGCAACACCACCTAGGAGGCTCTAGGCCAGTGGTTTTCAACCTGTGGGATACAAGCCCTTTGGCAACCCTCTTTCTCCTAAAATATTTATATTATGGTTTATAACAGCTGCAAAATTATAGCTATGAAGCAGCAACAGAAATAATTTTATGGTTGGGGGCCAACACAACGTGAGGAGCTGTTTTAAAGGATCACAGTATTAGGAAGGTTGAGGACTTCTGCTCTAGACCTAACCATGTCTCTCACAAGATCCTTAGCTCCCACTAGTCAGCTGTACCTCAATCCATAGACCAGAAGGGGTCTTACTTTCTAGTCTCTGGAAATCCTGTCCCAGTAGTCCTATGAGTCAAAGATGCTCAAGGTTACCTCCTGATCCATATCATCAATTCTCCATAGGAATGAATCCTTTTCTTGGCCTGGCCCACTGGGAGTATGCTCATCTCCCTGGCTCAACTCTTACTGATACACTTTACTGCCTGAATCTTTTCCACAGTGCATCTCTTAGATACTTCAGAAGCCCGCCTCACAAGTTTCCAGAGGCAGGAAACTCATGACCTCCCAAAGATTCTTGTCCAAATGTAACAGTTTGAGAACTCTTCCATATGCTCGCTATGGTATGCATCCTGAGTAGTTTTACACTTTTAGCAGAGCCCTGGAATTAATCCAGGCACTTCTTCAGCACCCAAGTCTACAGGTGTGTATGCCCCCTGTACAAAGGCAAGGTCAGAGCCTGGGTTTATGGTCTGCCTGGAAGTTGTGGCTGAAATTTTACCCTTTATGATTTATTTCTTGTGGTTAAAATACTGACACTTCAAAGCATCTACTCTCTATATAAAAAAAAAAAAAATACCACACAAGCGAGGGGGAATGCACGAAGCTTCCTTCATTGCCTAAAAGCTTCGCCGGAATGCATCCAACCTCTTTCCCTGTGACTGATCTTGGGAGCAGAGCCCTTTGGAAATGGGGCTGGTGATGAAATCAGAGCTGTGGGAGCAATGGCTGGGAACGGCCAGAAGTCTTGGCCCAAAGTAGGGTGATGAGCTGCCAAAGGGGAACAAAGTCACTGGGCTGACACACACCAAGGGGAAGAAGGGTCCTCGGTGACCTTGTCCAGGACTGGCCAGGCCCACCTCTGTCTGCCACCTCCCAGGCTCTGCCCCATCTGCACAGTCAGAGGCTGAAACCATGAGATCCTCCTTTTCTCTATCAAGCAGAAGGATGGCAGGGCCAATAAAGACAGTCTTTGCGTTTTGTACATCATGCAGTTCCTGCAAGTTTTAACGTATTTCATGGGTGAGCAGTGCAGGAGGCAAACAGTGCCCTGCCAGAAGATATCCAGCTGCCCTTTTCCCAGAAAGTAAACAGATAATAGAATAAATCCGGTCAGCATTCCTTTTCACTTAGCTAAAATTAAATGTGGCTCATCATGGGTAAGTGGCTAATTGCGTGTTTAGTGCAAAGAAAATTCTGAGGATGTTACCTTATTTACTTTCTTCCTGTGTCAATACACCAGGGGACATTGGCATTCAGATACAGGTAGTAACAGCTGGCTGCTGATGCCAACTTACCTTTCATGACCTGAATTCAGAGCTAGACAAAGCAGACAGTGGAGACACTGGAATTAAATTGCCTTCAACCCCAAATCCAGGCAATCTGCCCGTTGGTTTACAGCAACTGCAAATTCTGATGAAATTGCTTCTAAAATGGATTAATTCCTGGTGGAGGAGGGGCCTGGGAGCTTTTGTTGTTTTGTTTTGTTTTTTCAAAGAGCCAAAGGTTTGAGGGGGTTTTTGTTGTTGTTGTTGTTGTTGTTGTTGTTTATTGTTTTGTTTTGTTTTGTTTTCTCAACTGGTGACTATGCTGTATGTAGCTCTTAGATTCTAACCCACGAAGGTAGCAGTGTTTTTATATCCATTTTCAGGGGTAGAAAAACCAAAGCTTATTGGAAACCTATTACTTCGTAAGCCAACTAAAAAATATGAATGTTAGAAGGTCAGCCTGAATGGCCGAATCGTGGTGAGCTTAGCAGTTTACCTTGGGATATTAAACCAAAATCCCAGTGCCAGATATGGGGGATACCTCTTTATGAATCATTGCTTTGAAAGGCTCCCAATATTCCCCCCCAACNCCCCCCCCCCAAAAAAAGGGCTCTCGCCATTCCCCTTGGCTGCCCACCAGAATAAGTTAGTAAGATCCAATTGCTGAAGACAACACATAGCTTCAGTCCAAGATACAGAGAAATCAAACTGGACCGGACCTGGAATTTTCCTCCATGCTGGCTGGCTTTCATGATGCCAGAAGACATCGATGACCTTACTCAATTGCGAACACTATGCACTTGAACGCCAGTCTTCTGGGTAAGGTATGTACACTGGTGCAATCCTGGCAAACTGTTATGGGGCTAACCACATGCTCTGATTGGTTTTGAGACCCACTCCACAAGAAGGAATCCATGCGTCGTTCTGCATCCCAGTTAAGAACCCATAGCTGAGGAGGTCGTAGGTTCCAGCAGGAACTTACAAGTGCTGGCTGGCTAAACTGATGTCATGCCAAGGTGCTTTCTCAATACTTACACATAGCACACATGAATAAACCCTAGTCTTAGTCGGAACAACTTCTACTCATAATGCAAGCCTTCAAGTGCAGAGGCATGTAGCTGCTCACGACACTGAATAAATACTACCGCATGTTCAGGACCTCAATGGGGCACTCATATGACAACTTGAAAGACCAAGGAACAATGAGAAGATATAGCAGGAAGAATTTCTGAACTACTCTCTGTTGTTTTTTTTTTTAATGTATTTATTTTTATGTATATGAATGATCTGTCTTCACACAGAGGGTATAAGATCCTACTACAGATAGTCATGAGCCATCACGTAGTTGCTGGGAATTGAACTCAGGACCTCTGGAAGAATAGCCAGTATTCTTAACCACTGAGCCATCTCTCCAGCCCTGCTCTTAGCCTTTCTTGGAGAAACTTCCTTTTTGCAGTGGGAAGAAAATAATGCTAACTCCTAATGGAAGAAAGGACACAACATATTAGGGAGAGAGATAAATAATAAAGTTCAGTGACTCTCAAGGTCCTCTTTGGGATACTGATGTGAGCTTTAGGTGTTAGTAGACTACATAGATGGGGTGAGAAACAAGCACAATTAAAGGACAGGGATCAAGGTGTGCCCTGTCATTATCTCAGCTCTAGTCTTGACAGAATGACCCAATAAGTTGTTATCTGTCAACTCCTGGCACTGCAAGAAGGGACAATACTGGTTCCCACAAGATGACCTGCTTCCCAGGGTAGTTTCTCCATCACAGACAATTGTTGCCACTTCAGAGAGGGTCTGTCTGCCCAAGAGCCTTTGTTATTCATGGGATCCAAAGCAACTCTGTGCCATCATAGCCATAAAGGGGAATGAAGTAGGTTAGGTATCACTGGTTCCTAGTGTATATACTCCTTGAATGGTAAATATACTGTATGCTATACCATATGGTAAACTTACCATAAAGGTGAACAAGTTGCTTAAAGAAGGGAGGTGGGTGCACAAAGGAGGCAGAGCTGTCAGCTTCCACCCTGTTTGGAGTGCCTCTGTGAGGCCAAGGAAGAGTCAAAGCAGCTTCTAAGTGCCCCTTAGAGTCCCTTTCACTGTGATATTGCCACTGCAGTAAAGAAGGCTCCTTACATGACACAGGACAGCTTCCCCTATTTTCACAGGGTGTCTAAGCATTCCGAGCCCCTCTCTGTGGCCAAAGAGTCCCTTAAGAAAAGCTCAAACCATGGATCATCTCTCACCTGCTCCAATTTCCTCCTTGGCTTTGTCCCAAGAAAAAGTCTGGCTCTCAAGGCATCTTTTGAGTGACAGACCCTCCATATGGTAGTTTGCTTCTCAATGTTTTGTTACCCCATGACGCTTTCCAGTCTGGAAGTGGTAGATTTGTACAGTGCGCCGGCAGAGAGAACGCGCTCCCTGCAAAGCGTTGAAGGAATCAAGCAGACTGTACAAATCACATGATTGTTCATGAGAGCTGTGTGTTCAGTTCCCTACGCTCCGAGCAGGGCCTCAGGGGTAGTCTTTTTTTAACTTCAGGAAAAAAACATGTAAGTGCAAATAATCGCACACAAACAGAGCTGTCCCGAATTGGTGATGCTCAAATAAGTGTGTGCACTATTATTCTAGATGCTGATCATTATTAATCATAGCTCAATGCTAAGTCAATTACTTTTCATCCAAAATACACTAAAAATACTAAAAATACACTAAAAAGGGGGAGGGGGAAAAGGGAAATTTCTCTCTCTCTCTCTCTCTCTCTCTCTCTCACACACACACACACACACACATACACACACACACATACACACACACACACACATACACACACACACACACACACGTGTGTGTGTAGATATATGTGGGTTTATATACGCCATGGCATGTCTGGAAAGGTCAATCTCGGGTGTCAGTTTTCATCTAAGATGAGCCTTTTGCCATTTACTATCATGTAGGCAAGGTCGCTTGCCCATGAGCATCCTGGGGAACTCTTATCTCTGCCTCTTGTTTCAGTTTAGGGATAGTTAGATGAAACAGACTCCCATTCTCAGGAATGACTTTCCACATGGAGACAAGCTGAGTGTTTGGAAACTCAGAAAGTCCACCAAGACTCATATTTATGTTGTAGTGTTCCTGACCACAAAGGCTAGCACATAGCAACACAGGTGTGGCATGAATCATCCACTCTACTGGGCCTGCTCTATTGTTATGTGTGCCCCTCCCCCACTTCCTCCTCAAGGGTCCTCAAGATATGTATCAGCATCTTCTTCTCTCTCTTTTTCCCCCCTGGAATCTCACTTCTGTACAGGAGAAATGAGTTGACTGTTGTTTATTATTTCTAGAGCCTCTCGTGCGTCTTTTAAAACAAGCAGTTTAGTGGCTGTTTATTATTTTAAGATAAATTTGGAAATCCAAGATTCCTTTCCTAATCCTTCCCCTCATTTAAAATCCATCCCAGAATGGTCTAAAATCTGCCAGGAATCACCCCTCTCACCCTTCCCATTTATCGACTTAACAGGATCTGAAGTAACCTAGTACACAAGCCTCTGGTTGTAAGGGACTGTCTTAATTATGTTAATTGAGGTAGGAAGACATACCCGAATATGGGCAGCACCATTCCCTAGGCTTGGGTCCCAGAACTCTTAGAAAGGAGGTAGTAAGCTGAGCACAAGCATTTATGTCCCTCAGCTTCCTGTGGATACAATGTGACTAACTGCCTTCTCACTGTGCCCTCCTGCCCACCATGGCCTCCATTCCATGATAGACTTGACCCTGTGCCAAAATAAACCTTCCCTTCCCTAAGTTGATTTGTTGGGGTATTATGTCCCAGCAACAGGCAGAGGAACTCACCCAGCTCTTCAACGTAAGCATTACAGCTTCCACAGAGCTAAGAACCGATGATGAGCTGACAAATCAAATTACAGTAATTTCCTCCTATAAACGTAAGAGTCTTCATGGTAGGGAATTTTATGTAACACAAGAAACAAAATATAGCAGATATCATCTGGGCCTAAACTACATACCTTCACCCTTATTATTTTGACACATGTGCCTTGTATTCCTGTGGCCATAGTTCTGTCTGGTCTCAGAAGGTGTTCAGGCCTGAACACATGAATGACAGAAATGCTGGAGATTAACATTTCTTAAGGGCAGCTCTACATAGCACCCTTGAAGAGGAGAGGAGAGTTCTCCTCCCTTGGACAGAACAACTCCCATATCATATGTCTGCATTGGTTCCTTATATTTCCATGGAAACAGTAGTCCAGTTGCCCAGAGGATAGCTATATCCATGCTGCCTTCTTTTCCACCATCCATCTATCTCTCCTTTGTTTCACAATGAAACTATTTGCTGTAGAACTCTTATCTCAGGGTATTCTGGAAAATCCAAACATAGCCATAGGGCAGTGGAGATGGTTTAGACATTGAATGCTTTTTTTTTTTCATAACATGGAAGGAGAAAGGGGAACAATAGCTATGAAATGCTATCCCACTTTTAAATATCTTACATTCTTAGTAAGTAAAAAAAAAAAAAAAAAAATACTGTAGTTTGGCACATGGCCTTAATAGACAACACAAACTCTGCTGAAAGGAAGGAGGTTTGTAAAATTCTATATAGCCTGTGAATTTTCAAGGTGATGTGGAAGGAAGGCACTCAAAATTTCAAGATGAGATGTTACACACACTGCAAGATATAAGTAAACGTGTCTCACTGTTCTTTAATTTTTTTTCTTCTATCTTGGCTTAAAATAAAAAGACACCTTTCATGGATTGTTTGTTACCCATTTTTATCTGCTGTCTTTCATGTGAACAGGCCTGGACACTTTCAGAGACACCCCCCTCCAAAAAAAAAAATAGAACCATGGTCATAGAAATAGAGTTCTAGCCTCTGGTGTTCAGCATTAAGCACTAATCCTCAGTCTGCAGTATATTCTCTTAAAATTTACTTCAAATAGATGATAGCTGTCTTGCCTTCTGGTCCTGTTTCTGTGGCAAAAGCAACTTGATGGAGAAAGGTTTTTCACAGCTCGAAGTTCCAGGTCACAGTCCAACACTTCAGAGAAGGAAGGGGGGACAATGGCTGGTCACATGACATCCATACCTGCTGTTGCCTAGATTATTCTCTTCTTCATTCGGTCCCTGACAGGTGCTGCTCACATTCAGGGTTGGTCCTCCCACCTCAATTAACTCAATCATTAAAATCCCTCACAGGCTTGTTTCAGGCCAAGTTAGCCTAGGCCTTAAATGAGCCTCCCTTTCTGTGTGATCTTAGATCAACTGATCGTGTCAGGTTGGCAATCAAAGCTGCCCATTGTAATCACTGTCATGCACAAGATTTGATGGGTAAGAAATTAGTATAAGAGAGAGCCTATAAGATAATCTAATCCATTCAGTGGGAGAAGAATAACTAAGAAAACAATGGGGGAATCAGTTGATAAGTCTAGGAAACATCTGTTTCTCCTATGGCTAGGAGGAAAAATAAAAAGGAATAAACTGGGGCTGGGTACATAGGTGAGTTGGTAAGGTGGTTACTTTGCAAGCATGAAGACCTGAGTTTGATCCCCAGAACCCATGTTAAAAAAAAAAAAAAAAAGGCCAGGCATTATGACATGCGCATGTAGTCCCAGCACTGGAGAGGCAACTGCAGGCTTTTTGGTCTCAGACTCCTATAACCTACTTGGTGTGTTTCCAGGCCACTGAGAGACACTATCTCAAAAAACAAGTTGACCACCACATGAAGAACACAGCATTATGTTGTCCTCTGGCCTCCACATATGCATGTACACACATGCGCATAAATATGCACATACACTGACATGTGCAGACATACACCAGAATGATCTGAATCCAAAAGGAGAAGCACCACATAAATAAAACACAGGTCTGGGAATGTGTAGAAGATCTAACCATCCTGGTTTCTCTGCAGCACAAACCAGCAGTATGCCAGGTCACCCTGAGAAGTTGGTCCTCTTGTGAGGGGAATAATACTGTTGGCTGTTGGTGACATCTCAGAAACAGAGGGAGAGACCTATGAAGCTTCAATGCATCTTTCCCATGAGGGGTCCCACCAATTGCCACAAGTCTCTCTGAGCTCATAAACTGGTCAGGTTCCAAGAGTAAGATAGGAGGCCCCAGTCCATCTGGAAGTTTCTCCGTGTGGCTTTGCTAGAAATTCCCTCCCACTTTCTTATCTCTTACATTTGTCAGCATGTGTTAAGAAGCTAAACTAGCCATCAAGATTCATGTGAGAATATCTTACAGCTCAATATGCCAACTGTGTGGATGTGTAGCTGCTGTCACACTCTGTGGCTCCTGGAGCTGTATTTCCCAAGTGTTCTAGAAGTACTTCAACCATGAATGAACGAAGCCCAAGGAGTGAGAAGGGTCACAGAAGTCACAGCCGATGCAAAATCGCCAGGCAGCATCTCTGTCCATCCAAGTCTCTGCCCCTCCCTCAGGTGCCAGCCACCTACTTTCTTGAGTAGCTAATGAGAGCTCTAATAATCAGACAAAGCAACCAAACAAACAACAGACCCAGGATTTGTTCCTTCAAAGCACTTTTAAAGTCACAACATGTTACAAACCTTTATCAGCTTTCATCTTCAAAGTCACCCCAAATTAGACTTTATTAGAAATTTAACGTTATTTCTGGATTGTTCCATGTTCTCAGCCTCTTGCTCCTTGCACGTTCATTATTCAAAATTCCCGAGGGGCCCGAGGATGTAAGCTCGGAATTACAAACTAGGACACCAGCATTCTCAGGCTCAATGTCTTCCTTATTTTGAAGGTAAACAACCAGAAAGTTTTGAGTAAGTCACATTTCCAGAAAGTTCTGTGGCCCAAAGTATCCAGCGTGTTACAGATGGCTGGTCATGCCGAGACCGTGATAAGGTCCACACATAAAACATTACTGTCACTCTCTTCTTATTTACCAGTTCAGTTAATGGCTTATTTATTGGATGGGCATACGGTGAGCAACAGAAACAAATGCCTCCCTGACTTGAAATCCATAGCGAAGCAGAAGGAACATTACATTTCTTCCAGACCATTCCTCCATCATTCACCTGGGGACAACGCTTTCCACTTCCTCAGGAGAGAATCCTTTCTGGCTTTGTACACATGAGTCTTTACTCATAGCAGCCACCGCCCCCAGCTAGTTCCTAAAGTGTTTCAAAGGAAGATAAACTCCAGCAAACCTTGTTCCTCTTCATTCTATCTTCCTCTGTACTCTCTACTCCAAAGGCGGCATGACCAATCTGTAGAGGAGAACTCTCTGCCCTCTTGCCCTGGGGCTGAGGTGGCTTTCTTCTGCCCTTAAGATTTTCCAAGCAATTGTGGTACACACCCTTAATCCCAGAACTCAGAAGGCAGAGGTAGGTGGACCACTGAGTTGGAGTCCAGCCTGGTCTACAGAGTGAGTTCCAGGACAGCCAAGGCTATGTAGAAAAACCCTGTATCAGAGGAGGAAAAATGGCTGTCAATCATTCCTTGCCACCCCTTGAAATTCCTGATCATATACCAATAACTTATTCTGTTTACCCCATACCATCCTTTGAGAGCCCAATTGGTTTACCTAAGAATGTAAATGTTCAGAGTATGGTCTCTTTGCTTATTAGTTTTATTTTAACACACATCAAAAAACTAGAACCCCCATGAGGTCAAGTACGCTGGCAGTCTGTGTGTCCCCATTGGCTGTCCAGCACATTACCTATCACATGGAGACTCCATAGCACTTGTTGAGTGACCAATACCAAATAGAAGAAGGAAAATATATCTGAAAAGACATAATTCCAAGTGTGATATGGAGCTGTTGACATAGAGTTCATCTAGATTAAGGGACTGGGTATATGACTCAATTAAGAAAGTACTTGCTTGTCCATGTAAGTATGGGAACCTGAGGTCAGTCCTCAGATCACACATTGAAAAAAATGCCAGACACAGTGGCAAACAATTATAATCCCCTATACTGGGAAACCAGAGAGACAGATCCCTGGGGGTTTCTGACCAGCGAGCCTACCCTGCTCAGAAAGCTCCAGGTCAGTTAGTTATCCTGTGCCCAGAATATAGCTTACAAAAACTGGAAAAATGACACCTGAGGTTGGCTTTCACATACATGCACATGTTAAATGCACACACACACATTCATATCAACTGAAATTCTTTTTGTTAAAAAAGTCATCAGGTTAAGCCAGGTGTGGCAGCATACATTTAATCCTGGCACTCTGGACAGAAGGACAGAAGGATCTCTGTGAGTTCAAGGCCAGCATGGCCTACAAGGAGAATTCCGGGACAGCCAAGGCTACACAGAGAAACCCTCTCTTGAAAATCCACACACAGAAAAATAGAAAGTCATCAGGTTTTAGGCACGCAGTTAGGTTTGAGCTCTTCCATTTTTAAATTGTCTCTGAACATTACAATTTCTTTCTGCTCAGTATGTCATGCATATACTGAAATAATCATTGTTCATATATGCACATATCCAATCATTATGTCGTAAAGCAACAGACAGTAATCCATAAAATCAAACAAGACAACTATCTCTTTTTCTTGAACACTTATCTCAAACACATTGTCTAGTAAGTTTTTTTGTCTCAGCAATAAGCTCTTGACAGATAGGGATCTTCTTTTGTATCTGCTATCACCAGGACCTAGCATATTGCCTTGCACAGAACACTAGATAATGTATACGTGGCATAGTCTTTCCCAAACCGCTGTTTCTATTTAGATCCCGTTCCCCATTGAAAGAAGTGTATATTTTTATTTAGGTTAAATCTCACTTCTTCCAAGAAGCTACCACTCAAAAATTTCAGCTTTCCTGATTCTTTATTTCTAAAATTCATTTACTCTTTCATAATTTCTCTCTCTCTCTCTCTCTCTCTCTCTCTCTCTCTCTCTCTCTCTCACACACACACACACACACACACACACACACACACACCTCCCTCATCATCCTTTTATTCCTTACCCTCCTCTTCCCTTGTGCCTTCCGACTTTCTTGTTCTGTGTGTGACTCATTACATTTAATTAAGGTTGCTTGCATGAGCATAGGTGGGAGGTTATTCTCTCTCCCTCCCCAGCAACTGTTTAATGCCTACAGAGCCTCAGGAAAGGGTCGGGACATATAAGCCTCTCTCTTCCTCGTCCATGACTGAATAAGGCTGTGTCCAATACTATACAGGTCTTGTATGTGCTGTGAGTTCATGAATATGGCAGCATTCCACTGCATTCCTTCTCATCCCACGATTTTACAACCGTTCTGCCCTCCCTTTCAGGATGTTCAGAGGTGGCAACACAGAAAGCCCACCGAAGAGTAATTACTCAGCACTTACAATCACTTATCCTCGGCAATGACCAGCTATGAGTCCGTTTATAAATACCTGCTGCATCAGAAACTTCTATTTTGCACTGAACTGTGGGCATTAAACACAAACTCTTAGACAGTAGCTTAATGTCATGCCTATATAGCAAAGGAACAGTCGTAAGTCCCTGCTGGGGAGAGCAGGTTCACAGTGCCAGGTAAGGAGTTCTCCTATGGACTGAGCCTAAAACCCAATCATGTGGATGCATGGACTATACTTGTCAATTAGATTGTGATGCTCTAGACAACTAAGATGCCACTCTTTCAGACTTTCACAGACATCACAGTGTGAAGTGACATGCTTTGAATGCAGAAACTTCACAGTAGTAGCAATATCCAATTTCTTTAAGACTTACTTCAAGGAGTAGACCTTGTAATGGTTTGGGATGTTTATCTGGTGAAACCATTTACTGGTTATAAGGACCCTATGACTTAGCTACTGTTAAGATCACATTTTACAAAGGAGAATGTTGACACCTAGACACACAGAGATCGTAAGAGGCCAAGATGAGAATCTATGGATTCTGCCTCCAGTCAGCACCCCCATCCCTAGAGGCCAGAATAAGACCACCAAGCTGAAGTGATGGTGAGATGCACCTATGTTTCTTGGATCATATGTAGTCAAAAAGTAAATGTGCTTTTTTAAGGCAAACATTTTGTAAGATTATTAATTATCAGGGATAGTGAGATACCCAGTGGGTAAAAGCACTTGCCACTCAATTCTCATGACTTAAGTCCAATCCACGAAACCCACAAAAACCTGATGCAAAAGTAAGCATCTGTAATCTCAGCTACCCTGTGGTGAAAGAGGAGGGGGGCACGGGAGAATCATCTATAAGCTCACAAGAAGAGACCCTACCTCTAAAGTGGAAACAGGAACCAGCTATCACTAAGTTGTCCTCAATTCCCCATGTTTGTACCATAACACACACACACACACACACACACACACACACACACACACAAACATGCATGTCCAGGTACATGCATATAATGCAAAAAATATTTTAAATATATTGTTTTCCCACTAAACATTTCCCATCTTTCTCCCATCTTGACATGGGTACACCTGAATGCAGAAAAAGTGATAATTAAATTTTAAAATACTGGCTAGGTGTAATCTTTCTAGAGACTTAGAATTTAATCTTTTCTCTTTTTCATAAAATATACTTGGTCATCTTTAAGGGGAGCAAAACTGGAAAGAGATACATTTGTGCTGGGCCAGAACCACGACCTAAGCAGTTACAGATGAAGTACTTTTGCCTCTCAGGTACTCAGATCATGCTAAAGAATGCTGCCTCAAAATCTTTTCAAGGATTCAAGAACACACACTGACAGCATTTGCTTATGCCTCACACGGCTCCTAGAACATTCTGTGTGAAACAATGTCTACCGTTCCCAGCCACGAGGAGAGCTTTGGCAAGTGCCTCTGCGACTCTCAAGCTTTTGTCTATTTTTGACAGAACTCAAATACTGGTGTCAAGTAATGACTTTGAACAGGATAGCAGTACCTGTTCCCTGGGTTTGCTTTTTTAGGACTGATAAAGATGATACATGCAAGTATTGAAGTGAATTTAGCATGCATGTGCTTCAACAGTAACTTGTGAGCATGCGACCTGCCTACTTCATCTTAGCTGGGGTTGTTGTAACATATGATGCAAAGTTCTTGTATACTTTCCTCTGCAATAACAAGAGCCTACTTTTGTTACAGTCTTACATATATGATGTTGTGGAGCCTGAGATAATTTTTCTCAATATCTATGAAAGGTTAGAGGCAGTCCCTTTTGACCACACAAATCCATCTCAGTGCTTTCTCTAGAGTTACCCATACCTCGTTACCTTGGCCCAAAGACTTCCAGAGTTGTTTGTAGTGATGACCAAACCTTTAGTGATAAGGGGTGAGATAAAGTAAATGAATTTGCCAAGTGCTGTAAATAAGGATGCCCAGTGCTCCTGTTAAAATTAAGGAAAGCTAATTTATAGAACTCACACAAGTATGGACTATTTCAAGAAGGATTCACAAGTGCAGGATAGGAGTAGCTGACCATGGAGGCAGAACTAGGACCTGTGACCTGATGGGAACTGTTTGAATTGGTTTTGCCATGTTAAAATGTCACAGTTTCCATTTAAAAGGTGTCTCAGTAAGTACAGCCCTTGCCAGACAGGCATGAGAATCTAAGTGTGGATCCCCAGAAAAGTTGGAGATGGTTGCATGCATCTGTAATCCCCAGACTTTCATGCAGAGGTGGGAGGCAGAGACAAGAAACTCCCCAGAAGTATATGGGCCAGATAGCATGGTGGATACAACAGCAAACTGCAAAAGATCCTGTCTCCAATAGGGTGGAAAGCATGGACTGACATTTAAAGCTGGCCTCTGACCTTTATACATGTGGTACGCATGCATACACACACACACACACACACACACACATATCAAACATACAATAAATAAATAACCTAGACAGTCATGTCTTACATCTTCAGAATCCATCCTTGTGAATTCAGCACTTAAGGAAAATGTCCATATGTTTAAACATTAAGTATGTTATACAGCTAAAGTCTCTAGTTATCCAAGAATGAATTATTAAATGAAGAAGAGTAATTAGACATTTAAAATGTAACTAACAAAACAAACTATGGCTTCTATTTTTAAGGATACGATTCAGGCACTGGTTTTTATAGATTTAATGTCCTTGAGGACTATCAGATGTCCTCAAGATTTAAAATTTTATTTAAATAAAAAAATGTACGGAAAAGCTTTTGTGCCTAGACTATTCCCCCTTGACACCGTATCTAAAGAGGATCAAAAGTACGCGTTATTCCACTAAGGTTAGCCATAATTTATGCTGAATAAATTAGTTGCAGTTTAGCTTCTTTCAGCCAGAGGCACAAGAAGGAGTTATGCAAGGTAAAAAGGCTGTGTACACACTAGTCAGCATGTATTAGCATGCTGGGACCAAATCACGCAAGGACTGGGGAATCTGAGCCCAAGCCCACAGTACCATTAGCTTGGCTAAAAACTTAAGTCACAGGCTTGGTTCTAAGCAAACTCACCAAGTGCCAAGCCACTCAGTCATCTTGTTGAACCTTTACTTCACCTTACCTAGCCTTCACATAAAGAAGAGTAGTGGGGCAGGGAACACCACAGTAATAAAATGAAATATGGATGCGGTATTTACAAGTAAATACATACATTACTGAGATGGGATGCTAGGTATAATTAACTCGTGGGCCAGGATACGACTCAGCAAGTAAAAGCATACCCTGGTAATCTAGCTACAGTCTAAGAACCCACTTAAAAAGCTGAACTTGGCTGCATACATCCACATTCTCAACACCCTTATGGTGAGCTAGGAGGCAGAGATAGGAAAACTGCCAGGAAGCTCCTGGGGCAGCTAGGCTGGAGTTAAAAAATAAAAAAATAGCAGAAGCATGAAGAGACCCTGCCTCAAAATGTGAGGCAGAAGGAAAAAAAAACAACTCCCAGAAGCTGTCCTCTGAACTCCACGGGCACACACCACCGTGACACACACGCACCAGCATGTGAGTGCACATAGGTATACAATAAACGATAAAACAGCATTTAATTTAAAAAGCAAAGATACATAATCAATTCACTAAACCAGAGTGGATTCCGAGTCTAATGGATGCTTAGAAATGTCGAGTCAAAGCATGCACAGAAGTAACACAACTCTTCTGGAAGGCTCAACCCCAAACGTCTCTTTTCTGAAGCTGGGGTCTCAAAGGAACGGAGGAGAAAGAAGATAGATGACAGGGGGGAAGAGGAGAGACATGGCTCCTACTCAGTCTTTGTCATTTAAGAGAGGGACCCGCCCATGTGCCCCTTTTCCTGATTGAGTCAAATAGAGGCAAGACCCCATTAGGAACACAGGGCATACACATTGGTATGCTCAGCCACCTTGTAAGTTAATGCCTAGACACTTTGGAGCACAGAAGATCATTATTCCAGCATATCATCAGTGAACTTTCCAGCAAGGCTAATTAAAGGACCCATTAGCATGCTTACCAGAAAGTTAGGGCTTATCACAAAATCTCACTCTCATCTGAAGAATTTGCAAGATTTTTCTCTGCATGGCTGTCCCATCATGCTTTCTATTTCCTTCCCTGTGATCTCTTCAGACGGATAAAATTAATTAGAGATTCGTCTTTTCCTTTTATCATAATTTAAGAATCTCATTATTTTTGCTCTTCCCTAATTCTGACTGATAGGAACCTGACATGGTAATCTAGAAGAATCAGAAGTGGACAAACGCCATTTAGAGACCCCTCTGTCTAAGGAGAATAGCCACAGTCAACTCTTTGCTAGAAAATTCTTTCAGAGGGAAAGCCTGTTTGTTTTCTTCATATCAGATGTCTTAATAGGACACTGTAAGGTATTTCAATAGTCTTTGTCTGGTGACCACCAAACGTGGGCACACACAACTCACAAGTATGGAATAGTAGTCATAACCTATGACGAAGGGTAGAAAATATCAGGTTTTCTCTTCATGTTGCATTTTTTTTCTTTCTTTTTGGCCCATTCCATATGTTTATAGTAAACAAATAAGACACAGGAAAACAGAGCTGTCTATTATAGGTTGTTTGTAAAAGGAAAAGTAAATAATCCTAAATCAGAAAGGTGGCCTTGAAATGGTGATAGGAAACCTGAAAGCAATGCCCGACTCCACCAGAGGCCTGAAATAAGCTGACAGACCGTGCTAAAGCATAGTGGAACCCATTGTATGTTCACTGACATCTTCACATACCTTAAGGATTAGACTGTGTCCAGAAGAGATGAGGAACCGTGAGCCCCATAAAGTCCGAGAGACCTCTGTAAACCTAACGCACGAGCCAGAGACGTGGCTGGAGGGGCCCAGAAAGCTCTTGGCCCTAAGCTAGGCAAAGCTACAGAGACTAGTGACACACTAACCTGCAAGTTCAATTACCTGTGCAGACCAACAGTCTAGCCTGCCTCTCCTCTCCAGCACTCATGCTGACAGTTAAACCAGCCTTCCATTATACTTGATGAACTTAAATCTTTTTCGAATACGTAGCTTTCATGGGAAATTGAAAAAAGGTATGGTAAAAGGAAACTACAAATCTCTAATTAATTTTATCCCTTTATGAAGAGATCATAGCAAGCAAATCATGATGTTGCCGGGCGTGCATTCAGGATGGTGGAACAGCTCACGCTAACTTTACAGGTTTTGTACTAGTCTTCATTTTCTTGGTGCTGTCGTTTGCACTTGAAGTGTCACTTGCCTTACTTTTCCTATTGCTGCGATGGAGTCCCCAGCAATGATTGACACCTCAGAAGATGCACAACATTCCCCATGTTTCCTCTCTCTCTCTCTCCCCCACTCTCTCTTTCTCTCTCGGTCTGTCTGTATCTCTGTCTATCTCTGTCTGTCTGTCTGTCTGTCTCTTCTGTCTGTCTGTATCTCTCTCTCTCTCTCTCTCTCTCTCTCTCTCTCTCTCTCCTGCTGCTCTGCTGGAGGATTAATATGTCAGCTCTCGGTTGGTTCTTTGCTCTACCTACCATCATGAATTCTAATCCTTTCAAACCATAATTCTAATTAAAAGCTTTCTTTTATAAGTTGCAAGAGACATGCCTACCCCATTATGATGGACTGGACTCTCAAACCATGAACTTAAATAAATTCTACCTTTCATTAAGTTCCCTGTTCCCAGACATTTGGTCACAGCAATGAGAGAGGTAACTAATACACTTGGATGAAAAAAACAAAAACAAACCATAGAGTGCATATTACTTAGGGTTTCTATTGCTGCAATGAGAAGCCATAACCAAGGCACATCTCCAAGAAGGTCGTACTATCTATTCCTCCTGAAACAGTTCCACCAAGTGAGAATCTCATCTCTACACGCATTAGACTATACAGACCATTCACTCAAACCACCATAGAGGTTTGCTTAGTAAGAACCAGCAGTCCTGGGGGAAAGATGCAGTGAGATTAGATAGAGGCAGAAAGGATAAGTGGGAAAGGGGGCAGACATGTGTACCTTGCTTGCCCTGGGAGGCTAAGAGACAGACCAAGTGATATAAAAATATTTTGTAAAGCACACAGGTAGATCTACCATCCAGGCATTCCCCCCCCATCCGGTGTAAGACCATATTTTACTTCCTTATTTCAATTCACCTCTTACATTTATCATATCGTTGTAGGGATCTCTGTGCATCTCAAATTACTTTTCACCATCAGTTTGGGAAACACCGATGAAATCAGGGTTGCAGCTTGCCCTGCGAATCAGTGACCAAAAGCCAAGGCTACAGTTACACAGTTGGAACCTTTGCAGAACCAAGGAGGCACCAGGCATCAAATTCTACATCAATGAATAATTCCTGGCGAGCATATTTTTATGTCAGTCATGTTACAAAAGACCCCGTCGACTCATGACAATGACAGAACCTTTCTGAATACTGAAAGTAGTTCCCTGTCTCTTAATCTTCACAGTCTCTACACTATCGGCTATTAATGGAAAATTGATTTTGTTAGTTCTGATGTGTCGTCTATCTTATCTACAGAGACACCGAAGGGGAATCCCCAGGGACACAAATGGAGGCAACCATCCTTTACACATTTTTGTATATGATTGCGAAAGCTGCCTAAGAAAGCAGAAAAAATCACATGAAAAAAGAAATCTGTACCCTGCAGAGTAAAACTCACTACCTGGAAATTTCACCGCAGGCAGTTAGAATTGACAGATAGAAACTACACTGGCTTCATAATATCCTTTCACAACCTCTCAGCAAAAAGCCATATGAAAGTCAGCTTTTCACCCCTACAATGATCATGGAAATGACAGGACTCAAGGGGCCTCACTAGGTCATCTTCTCCAGCTTCCTGCCTCAGAGACAAGAAAAATAATTGCAAATGATAGCATCTTTTGCTTTTGTTAATATGTAGAAATATTTAAGGTCCCCTAGTTATACATTCTCTGTCCAATCAGTCTTATACCCCAAGAAATTTTAAAACAGGATGATTTTTCTTTGCTCGATTGTCTATAAAGGATGCTTTGAGTCTGGGTATTGTAGTAACATCATTCTACATACTAGAGATTACTTCCTGGCCTCCAACTAGTGAAACTAAAATGCTTAATAAATCTACATATGACTGCCATGGTGATCTGATTTTTTTTAAGTCTACAAGTCCAGGTAAAAGCCAGACTCTGAGTGATTTGTAGAGCCCCAAAGTCTCGCTACTGAAATCCTTTGCCAACTAGATGAACTTCAAGGATCTTCAAGGATTCGGGGACACAGAAGATGGCAGGCCAAGCCTAATGTGGAACACATGCCACTAACCCCTCAGGGACAATATACTCAATAATGTAAAACCAAAACATAAGGTTTATGTCCTCCAGAAGACCACAAGAAAGTTCACTCCTAAAATACTAGCGATAAGAATAATTCTATGAGACTTTATAGCTACAGAATAAACTGTTTATGTGAGTTTGTGTTTCTAAGTAAATGGCATTCTGAACACTAAAATGTTTAAATTATATTATTCAACTCTGTTCTTGTCTGTATTAGCACAAAACATTTGACTAAAGCCAAATATAAGCTGCACTGAAGGAACACCAAACTCCACATAGATCTGATAAGGCTCCCAAGGATGGAGAGACAGGACACACAGACGACAAAGAAGCCACCAAACACTGAAAGATGCGGGGTACCTTAAGTTTTAGATTGAGAATCTAGGAAATAACATGAGAAGGAAAGAAACACCCCAAGTTACTCAGAACTCAATGTCATCACATGACAAAACATCACGTGACCATTTAAAGGAGACTCGGGCTTTTGTATTCATAAGTTACAGGAATGAGGTCACATACAGATTTCCAAATGAACGGAGTGCTTGTGATCAGAAGGTTTTTCAGAGTGCAATGTCTTTATCAAGTTTCACCCAGGACCCATTCGTATACATTCCATCCTTACCACTACATAACTCTTCCACTAAGCAGCAGGAACCTGGAATCCTTTTCCTCCGAAGAGTTCTTAAGATAGGGAAAGGCAAGCTATACGCAATTCTTTTGTTCTCCATTGCCTTGGTTTGCCAAGAATCTCTTTTTTTTCACCATTTCATCATCTCTAACTCATATGTTTTAGTCTTTCCTTCCTTCCTTCCTTCCTTCCTTCCTTCCTTCCTTCCTTCCTTCCTTCCTTCCTTCCTCCCTCCCTCCCTCCCTCCTTTCCTTTCTTCCTTCCTTCCCTCTTTCTCTTTCTGGAAATATCTAGGATCTCTTACCCTTATATTCTGGTACATCTTACCTGTATTAAAATAGTTTCTTTAATCATTTGTGCCTGATAAATCCCTTAAATATAAAGACGAGTGGACGACAGTTGGAGATATTTTTCCAGACTTAGTCCACCAATATCTTTCTCTCGTCCATCTGTGTTCTGAGGATTGGTTTGTCGTGCATTAGGTTTTCAGGAATATTCTCACTCTTAGCTGTTTTCTCTTCTTTTCTAAGCCAAGGGGGCGGGGTTCCTGTTTTGTTTTTAATATTTTGGGGTGACAGAAAATTCTGTGAGGTTTTTTTCTATTTAAAGAAAATTTCTTCAATTTTTCTCTTTCAATTTTCATGGTGGAATTTCATTTCCAACAGCAGCTACCCTTGGCGACCGCTCCCTTTCATAGTATCTTGAACTTCCCTCCTGCTCACACTAGCGCTCCCTCTCTCTGAATTAATTAAAAGCAAGATCTGTTTTGTAGCATTTTCTTCAGTTTCTTGCCTTGCTCTGTTTTCTCTAAGTTTCCTTCTCTCTTGATGTTGACGTTAGTCTTTCTTACCTACCCATAAATGAGTGCTTGCTCTTGGATGATGGGAGCCCCAGTTGCCTGAGTTGGACTTGCTAAGTATGATTTTAGGTACTGGAATAACAAGATAAATTAAGTCTTTCATCAGAATATCCAAAATTGGATTGTTCATTTAGAGGATAATCCACAATTTCTGTCCTGGTTAGATGTATGTGGGACTAAAGGCTTCAAACAGATGGTGGGTACACATTATCATGGAGGCCACTCAAGGTTCAACTTTACATGTACTGGTTCAATATGCATCTCCCTTGCCTCTGAAAGTAGGAAACAAGGAATAGAAGACAGAGAAATTACCTTGAGCCATTAGGCTCTCCACCCCTCCCTGCTCCTTACTATATTTAATTATCACTAAATCTTCATGTTTGAATATATATATATATATATGTACATATATATATCCTGTGGCTGCATGGGATGGGCAGGAGACTCAAGAAGCCAAATCACCACTGATGACACAGACTCTCAGCTAATTGCCTTTTCTCAGTCTGGAGTCTTACCTCTCCCTGACTTCCACAGTAAGCTAAATCTCAAAGTCATTGTGCTGCCCAGTTACCACAGTGAAGTGGAAACCTACGGGTTCTTTGGAGGGTTGGTTGTGTTGGATGGCGTTTTGCTGGGGCAAACATGTGAAGGAGTGTTTTTCTGAAGTGGACGAAGGTGAAAGACTAAAGCAGACTCATGAAGGAATGTTTCACTAAAATAGATATAGGAGAGATGATGTTCTGCTAATGCAAACACACGAAACGACACATGATGAAGGATTCTTTGCTAACAACATGCATGTATCATATTTCCTAGTTGAGCTCCATTTGTCAGGACTGGGGACTTGGGCTAATTGGCTGCACATGCTGGGGCAAGACCCATATTGAGGACGTGTGATGTTTGGAGCTAGCTGTGCAATGCTTTTGGGTCTCCAGTCTTTGCTGATCTTCACTTCCCTGAGAGAGTCATAGCTGAGAACTTCTCCTGGTGCTGCTGTTGGTCCCTCCTGCTGACTCGAGCCAAAGCTGAGGCCTGGCGGTCTCTACTAGGTTGTGTCACTGCTGTTGCTAACCCGACTCTACTGAACTGGACTGCTGGTGTACTTGTGAAGTGTTTGTGAGTGGATCAAGCTGCTGCCTGCTGGCCTGTGAACTGAACTGCCAATTTCTAGACAACACAGATGGGAGTTGCTCCAAAGAACCTTTCTAAACAGGTCTACTTCCCCTGTGTTCTTTCTTCCCCACTACCTCTGGTGGGTGGTTGGCTACAAGGGAAGTTAAAAAATGGACCTTGAAAAAATTAAAGTTATAGCATAGTTAATTATAAAGTAACATGAATTCTCACATCTCTATATGATGTAAAGGGCTTGTCTCTGTTCTGTTCATTCACTTGTGTTCATACTGCAAGTGTCAAAAAATATTCTCTTATTTGCTGATGTCTCTACTCATCTTCTCTTGGTCCCTTGAGTATATCTATTGATATTGCTTTACCACCATTTGAACTGAATGTGGAGAGGAAAAGAAGTTAAAGATGTGTGGGCAGTCTACAATATTTAACCAAGAAATGCCAGGTTAGACATTGGATGAGCTCAGTCATAGTGATGTGGCTCAGACTATTCTAAGACAACTCTTAGCCATAACTTTGCTATGTAGAGACATTCCCAAAAAGGAAGACACAATGAGCTATGTATATTATATTCTAAGCCGTAGAGCAATAGATATTCCTTAAATGAATTAAACTTTTATGGTTTCAGGCTTGATCATCTACAACAAAAATCATGCTTGCTATTTATTTGTTAAGCTTTGTGCCAAGGCCTGAGCTAAGCATATTTCAGATGTTATTTGTTTCAACTGCACTCTTATGGCAATGCTGGGATGTGGATATGATTAGTCACATTAACAGATGGCAGAATAGTGGCTCAATTGGGCTCAGTAATCTCCTAACAACCATCCCACTAGCTAAGGAGTGATCCAACAGCCCAATCTAGTCCCCAGTCGCGCCCCCTCTACTCTTCCATTCTGCTCCCCATTAAAGTGTAATGTCAAGAGGATAGGCGAAGCAAGACCACCGGGACACAGAGATTAAATCAAAGGATCTAAATGTGGGAATCATGAATGAGCCAAAATCTGGGGCACACAAGGTCACCTGAGCCAAGATTAAATGTTAGTGTACGATTTACCTGCATTTGGCATTTCAGAGTTGATGACAGCTCTTCAGATTTCATAATTAATATGCATTGTACAGAGCCGTTTCAAAAGTGCATTGCCTTGTGTGAGACTTTAACCAGAATGGTAAAAAAGAGAATTAGAAAGGAGTGAAGTACTTTTAAAGTCCTAATGGTTTTAGAGGCATATTTTATTATGAAATTATAATGCATTTTAATCTTAGTCTTAAATAACAAATCCTGCTAAAAGTGAAGTCAAATGCATGGTAATAAACACAGTGACATAAGTATCCCCCACTGTAAGTTTGGCTCAACACTATATTCCCCAGGAAAGCATTTGAACCTGGAAGCATCCACTGAACAACATATTTTCATTCAAAAACATGCTGGAGTGTAAGCAGATCTCACAGTACTGGCTGTTAGAATCATTGAATTTTGGCTTTGTAGGAATGACTTCTCCCATGGCTTCAATTTCTTCTGCATAGACAATTTGGTATCCAAATTGTGAAACAAAACAGATTTTTTTTTTCTCACAGCGAAGGATGCCGAGCAGTTTGATTTAGCATATTTGGAAAGTTGACTATAAATGAATGTCTGTGCTTGCTGAGCATTGTAGCAAATTTAAAGCTGAGCAAGAAATGGTTCCAAACGCCATGGCACCTACACTTTAAGATATGGGGGATATTCTCCTGCCTTTGAAAGACTGTGTTGGCATCTGTAATGGTAGCTAAATAAATGAAATCTCTGTAGTACACGTTGGTATTGCCTGCATTTGCTTACTCAGCCCTTGTTGGAACACCTTATGATATATCAGATAGGGTGACCGTTCTCCAGGAGCAGCCCAGTGGTCTCCACCGTGGCCTTGGAGGTGCCTATTGTGAGAAGCAATGAATGGAACCCATCTTCTATGGTATAGAGACAGGATTGTTATCAGTTTGGCCACTTAAAACATGAGTGAACATTCTGAAATTCTTTGCAAATGTGAAGAGAGCCACTACCTTCAATAGGTTCTCAGTGTAAATATTTTAATAAGTAAGCAGAACCATTGACAAAACTGTAAGAACTGTAAAGTATGTGACAACACAATTATCACTGCCAAAAAAATTAATAGCAATTTCTATTTATTACCTAATATCACATGATAGTAAACTATGTATATTCTTCCTGAATATCACAGAAAATTAGAGGGAATAAACATTTGTAGCATCATACAAGGCAGATGTGAACATCACAATATTGAATATTAATACAACATGATGTTCTGGTTTAATATGTGTCCATCCATGTTCATGCTGAAATATGAGCCCCAAAGTTCAATGAAAAGGGCCTTTGGGAGGTTATTTGATCATGCCAGGAAGCTTGGTGGATAGAGCATGTCTGAGACCCTGGGAAACTCGGTGGGTGCACACCTGAGGCAGTAGGTGCCTCCTTGCTCCGTGCCTAATTCCTGGGTTGGAACACAAGTCACACTTCCCACTTAAGGAAACATGACCTGTGGTCAAATTGGCCCAGAACAGAGTTCTCCATGCTAATTCGGTATCTAGAGGCCCTACGGGTTTAGCCAATAAGCTTTCCTTCCCAGATATTCCTCCCTATAAAAGGTATTTAGTCTCAGGTACAGACTGAGAAGTTGGTACTGTACACATCCTTTTTCTACAATGAATAACCAATAAACAGTTTTGAACCAAGGACTGTCTGCAAACTGCTGAAGGAGTGACATGTTTCAAAGGCACTACAACAATTGGAGAACAGGGGCTTGGAGAGAGAGCTTGGTCAGTAAAGGGCTTGGCATATAAGCACATGGACCTGAGTTAAGATCTCTACTACTCAGGTTAAAAAAATGGAGTGGACAGCCAGAGAGCATGCATGGGATGAATCGAGGCCCTCTGTACATATGTAACAGATGCGCAGCTTGGTCTTCATGTGGGATCCCTAACAGCAGGAGCAGGGGCTCTCTCTGACTCTGTTGCCTACCTTTGGCTCCATAACTGGGCTGCCTTGCCTAGCCTCAATAGGAGAAGATGCACCTATTCCTGCTGCAACTTGATATACCCTGGTGGGCTGATATCCAGAGAAGAGGAGGTGAGAGGGAGGAACTAGGAGGAGTGGAGGGAGGGGAAGCCGCAATCAGGGTGTAAAGTAAATAAATGAATTAATCAATGAAAAATGGGGGTATATCTATAACCCTGGTATTGGAGGAAGGGAGTAAAGACAGTCAGAACTTCAGAAGCTCACTGGACAGGCAGCCAACCTAAATCAACAAGGTCCAGGTTTAAAGAAAGACCTCAAAAAAATAATATGAAGGCTAATAGAGGACAATGTCCAACATCAACCTCTCGCCTCACATATGTGTACACATACATGCACACCTGTGTGCACCTACACACACAAACACTGCACAAAAATAGGGGGAAAATACAGTCTAAACAAATTCAAATTTTTCTATATGCACAAAAAACATATTGAATCTGAATCTCAAGAATGAATTTTGCAGAGCATATTTCATAATTGCCTTAATTGTAGAAAACACATTTTATTGGATTAGAGGTGCAATTTGATGCTCTTCGGGTAGTGCAGAAAGAACTCGGTAATTGTGTGAGATGATGGACAGGCTCTTAGGCTCCTGCGCTTGTTTTTTGATTTTGTGATTTAAGTGTGAAATTGATCTGAAGCCCGTATGGCTCTCCTATCGAGTTCCACTCAAATGTAAGCAATACCGTTTCATTTGCACTAATCCAGTACAAAATATCCTTCTGGTGTGCAAAACCCCAACGCATCTCCTAGCACAGAGGGTCCCATTTATGCCACGCCATAATCACAGCAGTCCCAAACTAATTTAACACCCTGAAGAAGTTAATTAACATCATTATAAAGTGCATCCAGTCAAGTATAACATGTGACCCAAATAAATAATTGAATGAACTTTCCTACCCCAGAAGTGACCTCCTCCAAGGCTGTCCTCCTCCATCAAACCTGGTCAACAATTGTTGGCGATGCCTGACACCAACCCTTGAAGGTGTAAACCTACATGGCAGGCTAATAAACAACTTAAGTTTCATGGCTGACATTGATTTATACATCTTCTAAAGAGATGGTGCATGAAATGATCAGAATAGTCAATAGCGTAAGCAAAATGTATGGGCTTGAGATAAGAGAGCAGAAAACAAAATCAATGCCTTCCAGCTATTAACAGCAGGCAGCGAGTTCATAATAGATAGCATTAAGCTTGAACAGGTTGCATCATTCAAATACCTCAGAGAAACTGTCACTCCAGCAGTAATAGCAAGAATAGCATCCACATACACGAGTATGAACGGCTGTGGTATGGTCACTGGGCCATTTAACCAAGCAAAAGCTACTGAGGTGACCTGTGTAGGGTGCCTTCTTATTGCAAAAAAAAAATTTTTTTAAAGGTCACTAAGCATACTAATAAGGACCATTAGGTGCGTAAGACTCAGATAATGAAGAAAATCAATACATGATTATAAACCTCCATGCACAAAACAGACGCAAAAAGGGCAAAGCAATCAAATGCACATGAATGGAGTTCCCCTCCCCCTCCCCACCCTACCCCCACCCCCACTCTAAAGGAATGAAGTGAACGGCATTAAATATCACTATCTGTAATCAACATCGTCATGCTTTAAATTCGGTGAGTCAGATCTCTCTCTGCTCCAGAAATAAGAACACACTTCCAGAGAAGGGGCTGGTGTGGCTGGGGGCTTTAGCACACTGGCCTGGGGGTTTCCATCAGCCTGCTTGTGTCTCACCTTTACCACTTATTAGCTGTTTGGTTTAACCTGGCTGCGTCTTTGTTCACTCATCTATGAAATGAGATTAATTACAAACGCCTTGCAGTGTTGGTGTGTAATATAACAGCACGAGAGAGACCTGGGTGCCTAGTAGCCCGGGAATAAATCACCTTTCTTTTCCTTTTAAGATTTATTTATTTTTATTTATATAAGTACACTGTAGCTGCCTTCAGACACACACCAGAAATGTGCATTGGATCCCATTACGGATGTTTGTGAGCCACCGTGTGGTTGCTGGGAATTGAACTCAGGACCTCTGGAAGAGCAGTCAGTGCTCTTAACCACTGAGCCAGCTCTCCAGCCCTGAAGAAACTCTTAGTACTCAAGATTTGCTTAGATTTGGTTATCCCTGCGCCAAATTAGCACATTAACGTGAGAATTTTCATAATGTCAACTTGTAATCTTTATTTATTGTGAAAATCATAATGCTCGAATCTATGGTCATTAAAAAAGTATTTGCTGGTACCGTGTGTGTGTGTGTGTGTGTGTGTGTGTGTGTGTGTGTGTGTATGTATATGGGTATGTGTATGTGTGTATATGAGTGTGTATGTGGTATGTGTATATGAGTATGTGTGTGATGTATGTGTGTGTGTGGTATGTATGTGTGTGACTATGTATGTGGTGTGTGTATATATCTGTTTGATGTGTGGAGTACATGTGTGTTTATGTGTGTGGGATATATGTGAGAGTGTATGTTTGAGTATATAAATGGTATGTGTGGTTTGTGTGGTGTGGTATGTGTGTGTGTATGTGGTGTGTATGGTGTGTGTGGTGTGATATGTGTGTGAGAGAGAGTGCATATGCACATGTGTGCATACCTGCATGCATTTGTAGGCCACAGGCTACATCAGGATGTCTTCCTCAGTCACTTTTCCACCTTAGTTTATGAGACAGGGTCTCTCGATGAGCACTTACCTCACCATCTGAGGTAAACTAGTTGACCAGCAAAGCTCTAGAATCTGTTTGCCTCAACCCCGCCAGCACTCAAGTTACAGACACCTGCTGCCAGACTTAGCTTTTGTGGGGCTAACAGGGATTGAAACTTGGGTCCTTAGACTTGTGTGGCCAACACTTCCCCCAGCGAGTCATCTCCCCAGCCCCTCTCCAGCAGTTTAGATCCACTTTGGAGAACAATGTGCTAACAGTGATACACATACTCACACTCGATCTCTCTACCTTAACCTACCCTTACATATTATCCACACAGAGGAGTATTCAGATGATCCTACTTCCAATTTTCCACTCAACCTTAAGGTGGTTTCCAGGGTGACCAGATATCCCCCCTTCTCACTCTAGCCAAACACCTTGGTTGCCTGCATCAATATCCACTAGAAAAAGTACAGTTTCAAATATGACTGCCATTTTGAATCCCTGCTATTGAATATCCTTTGTGTAGGCAACAGACATTAGAGAAACACATGACACCATCTCTAATTAATTAATTGTTAGTTTTCCATCATATAACTGCATAAATTATCACCCTTCCTTCATCTGTAAGTGTACCAAACGACTGTTGAACCATGTGAACACACTTGTTAAGATGCCATATAGGAAAAGGCATACCATTAGGAGCAAAGGGCATTCGGAACGAAGCACAGACTGTGAGAGAAATGTACCCATGCCCTGGCCCAGTGCCCTTATCCAATAACAGAAACAGAAACACAACTTTTCCATTAGCCAGGAAGAGGATGCTACAGTGATCGGAGGCTTAACTGCACAGCTGCCACTGGGCCCCAGAGTTCCCAGTACAGGAAATTTCCAGTTGAGTAAAATGCTTTACCACTGGGCACCACAAAGAGCCTCCAGCAGCTTTTTCTTTTTTTTTTAATCCAGCCTTCCGCTTAGGCAGAGTGCAGTGCAAGAAACCATGGAAGGACCAGTCCCTGAGAATAAATTACTGCCTGCTACCCCACCAGCCAAGGGCTGCATAGGGCTGCCAACTGCCTTTTCTTATTTTCTAAGCACCCATGGCTTGTAATGACAAACCTGCCTCAGAACAGTTTGTGTTGGGAGATCTAATAGTCAAGTTGGGAAACTATCAGTCACTTCAATGCCCCCTGAAAAATATTTCTAAAAATAAATACATACAAACATACATAATAGACTTTTGATCACTTGCATTGCATGTTTAAATGGGTGGCTTCAAATGAGGTAGGCATAGTGTTAATAGTCCTGGATCTCTTGTAAGCGAAATCATGTATAAAAACAGAAGCGAACAGTGAGTGCTTTCAGTGTTGGAGAAGGGGGCATTTATCTGTCTCCTCTCTCTACCTTGACCCTACTGTCCTCTGTTGATCTCCACTGTTCTATCCCCTAAGTATTTACAATTCTATTGGGAGATCTTCACTCATAATTAGTCCATAGCAGAACAGCATGACAGAAAAGCAAGTTTAAACCCATTAAAATGAACATCACACTGTAGATTCTGTGGTAGGTCATCAGACAGTGCTAAGACAAAACATCTAAGCCCTACTTAACCATGCAACCTCACTGTCAGATACTGGCTGGACCATCTGCTCATCCAAGTACCCTGTACTTTTCCCTAACTACAAGTGATCTGCTACCCAAACAGGTGCCATGCTTCTTCCTAAAGCTGTCCCCCCAGAGTGCTGCCACCAAAGGTGCCAAGGACTCATAGTGTCCCACCCTTTCATTTGCCTCAGCTACCTCTCTGGGGCTGTACCAATCTAAAATGGATTGGCAGAGTTGGTGCTGGCATAAAGAGTGAAGAGTGACTTTCTCACAGTGCTTATTGGAGCAGACATTTCTCCTCCCCTTTCTGCCTTCTGAAATGCAAGGCATTTAAGCCAAAAATAAAGCCTCCTCATAGTTTGAATTTCAAACATTATCGCAAACATTGATCAGATCAAATTTTTAAATCTTCTACTTGTCCAATAGTAGAAAATGTAATTAATGGGATATATTGTAGCTAATCAAATGTCCTGTTATAAATGAATACTTATGAATATAGAAATATATTAGGGGAAGGGAAATCAAGATATTATGCAATAGACATGATATAATCATATAATTTTACATATTACATATAATCATAAACCAATATATTAATTCAATATATATCATTCATGTATAAATATAGATACATACATTTTATACATTTAGTATTTAATTTTATATATTTTATATACATTAAAATTATCTAACTCTGAGTAAGATATGTTCAAGTATTTGTTTTATTGTTTGGGGAATTTTTCTACAGAAAACAACCCAAAGATGTTTACCACAGTGATTCCAGCAGAACTGACATTTTCTTCTATACCATGAATATTTTACATCAATAACTAAGTTTACAGAGCATAGGATAGTTCCGTGTCCTATTTTTATTGCTGTTTCTGTTATAAAACACTGACCAAGAGCAACTCATGGAAGAAAATGGTTTACTTTATCTTCTTATACTGCCAGGTCACAGGCCATCACTGAGGGCGGCCAGGTCAGGAACCCTAAGCAGGAGGCCGAAGGCGGGACTCCTTCCTCTGATTCCATGCAGCTTCTGATTAGAGGACTCACTGCCAAGGAAGAACATCAGAAGGTATGGAAGAACCATGTTTGCTGGCTTGCTATGGGTTACGTTCTTCTCAGTTCCTTATACAGCCCAGGATGCCCTGTATGCCAGGGAATGGCATATCCCATTGTGAAATGGCCCAGCCTTCATTTAATTAATAATCGAGGCAATCCCCCACAGACATGCCCTTGGTCTAATGTGATCTGGGCAATTCCTCAGTCCATACTCTCTGCTCAGGTAGCTCAGGGTTGCATCAAATTGACAAACCTAACTTGGAAAGTCATTTTATATGGTAAAGTAAAGAAGGACCTATAACCAAGATTTTTATAAGAACCCTGCCCCCACTTCCAATCCAGGGGTATGCAAGATGAAGGGAAATAGGTCAGAATGCTGAAATGCTGTGTGTGTTTATTCTCCTGTAATGAGAGGTTTATTTCTGACCCTCTAAAACTCAGTTTTTAACTGCCCAGACTATCTCTAAAAAACATCCTTCTACCCAGCCACCGCACCAATAATAGTAGCATACAATGCAGCACAAAGAACCATGATTTTTCCCCTTTCAGGGAGCTGCTATCATCTGCTGGGGCATGCCAGCTGTGGCCCACCGCTCACCTCCTGATTTACTTAAATCTTTCTGCTTCTATCAACCATAGGGAATGGGGACACTTAGAGGTAACAACTGACAATTTGAACAGAAAATATAGAGAAAAGCTGTGGAAAGCAAGTGGCTCAGATTATAGCTGTTGACTTCTAATATTATTTGACAGATGAGGCTGCTACAATTATCTACTGCTCATGGGTTCCATTACTGGAACAAGAAGCGCACAAAATAAGGGCAATTTCCCAAACAATGTATAGGACCACTTAACTTTGTCAAGAGCCATTTCTGCAAGCGAAGTCCTCGTGGTTAAAGATACAAAGATAATGTGCTGGCAACTTCACACAAGCTCTGAGCTCAGATCACATTAACTGTCTTTTGTTATTCCTGCCATGCTCTAGTTAAGGCCAAATTGGATATTATTTTTAACTAAACGTTTGTTTTAAAATGTACTCTCGGAATCTACCATTTTACTCCAAAATAAGGTAAATGGGATTTAAAAAAAAATAGCTTCAAAGAAAAGTGCCATCTTCTAAGCAAGTGAAAGTGTGGGCAACTTTTTAACCTTAATAGTTCAAGGATCACCCTTCCTACTGGCCACTCAATGATTATTGGAACATTTTCAATATTCAAAAGAATTGATGCCATGATTGACTCTTACATTGCTGTTAAAATATCACAAACAATCCCTGGGAAAAAAAAAAAAACAATCAAGCAATCCATTTCAGAAAGGAGAAGAAGAGAAAGCTGTCTACACAGTGAACTGGATTGTGCTATCACAGCTGACTGTTCATTCATTCATTTGGGTATTTGGATTTGGGATTGAACAACTGGTCAGAAGAAAGGAACTGGGCTGATGGAACTGCACTGAAGTTCTACTTGCCCACCCCTTCCCCAACCCCCAACTTCTTTAGTCATCACCAGGAGTAGAAAGAGAAGAAAATGGAAGGGAGATTAAAAAAAAAAAAAAAAGTAACTTCTTTAATTAGAAACGCATGGGAGCTATAAAATTAGGTCCCTGGGCCTATTGAGCTTAAGTTGAACAAATGTTTATTACTTACACTCTAGAACCAGGCAAGGTTGGCCTCCAACACACTCACTCAAAGGCTCTTGACTCTATACTTGGCAGAGCCCATGTGTAAACCTACACATCACCTGATTTTTGAGGCTGAACTCCCCTTGATGTGTTTTCTCATTATGTTTGATGGCGTCAGTATGGGCATATCTAAATGGCTCCCAGAACATCAAATTCTTGCCTTAACATTCATCTCCACAGTCCTGTTGACATGTGACTAGCAAGGCCCGATGCTGGGAGAATCACATCTCCTCTTGACTGGAAGCTGGAAATTCTTCCAAGCATTTATCTAAGAAATGTCCATTGCTCCTAAAAATCTAGGTCACTGTGAGCATCATACATGGAACTAGTCAAAAAACTTACTTCTCTTCAGTAATGCTCAAGAGAGATGGTTAAGTCTACACAGTTTAATTATAACACTCGGGCCTTTTTATTATTCTTGCTCAGCTCTTGGAATCTTTCAAGTCTCTTTTTAAAGGACCTCCGCACAAAAGGTAACTTTATCCTGAAGAGAAAGAAACCCAGACTCGGCCATACCACCTCTACTCGGCCATTGATTAGATGTCGTCGTCTTTTTTTTTTTTTTTTTTTTTTTTTTTTAAACAAATTCAAAAAGAAAGGGGACACGATTTTAAAACTAAAATAGAACCAGGCACATTGTACAAAGGATTATTTCAAGTAATTCTCCTTGAAACTCTAACAAAGGAATGTTTCCTGGGGATTAAATGGACTGTCAGGTAATCAGAAAAGTTCTTTTAGACTTGTCCTCGGGAAGAAAAAGAGCACTTTGGGTGGATTTTGTTCCTGGCATTTGGTGACACTTTACAGCTTATTCCCCGGTGTCACAGCGATTTATTTTATTATTCATGAGCTCTGTGAAGGAAGGAACGATCTTAGAGGTCCACAGCTGGACCACACTAATAGATCCTTTCCCATCTTCCATCTACTGTTACTTTAATATGGATAAGATTGTTTTATTAATGAGAGCAAATGGGTTTCCTGAACACCGGCTTCGCCTCTGGTCACTCGGGAACCTGATACACTTGATGAATTCACGCTCCCCATTCTGAGCACCCATACTATTTTTGATGCTGTACTTTAAAAAAAAATTAATTCAGACATAAATGAACAAAAGCTGTATCTGCAGGAAGTTACATTCTAATGAAACAAGGCTGACCTCCATGACAAATTGATGAGGGCACAGTCAACTCTCAATTATTCATGTGAGGATTATCCGTGACACACTCTGAGATCACCCATCACGATTTGTGAAATCCCGGGCTCCTTGGCTTCTCCACTCTACTGACTGGGGTTTGAGGAAGGGCAATCTGAAATGCATCCCTGTGTTATAGCTTTAGTGACAGAGTGAAGCAAGCCAGCTAGCCCAGGCACCTGTGGATTGCCACCCTCCTTCAGTAAGCAGGTATAGGGCACTCAGGGTGAGCTCCTCTCCTGAGCACTATATATATATATATATATATATATATATATATATATATATATATATATAAAAGAGGTGAGTATAGACAGAGTATGCTGGATGCATACAGAAAGCAACGGCCAATTCTGATAGGTGAAAGATACAATGGGAAGATGACCACTGATCATTGATATAAATATTCAGCTTTGAGTGGGAGTCAAACAGCAGTTGAGGTGAGAAGGCATGCCAAGGAGTGAAAAAGCAAAGCTCTCGAACGATGGAATAGTACGAAACACTGAGGACTCTGCAGCCCTCATGTTCATGCAGGATGAACATGCATTAGCAGGTAGGAGAAAGTACATGCAGTTGCTAACAAGAGGCAATGTTAAAAGGTAAGCAGGGAAGTTGACTCAACAGAACCTCCTTCCTTTGATTGCAAGAGAAATAAACGACCATCATCA